>NC_039250.1:7410261-7441812 GCF_003368295.1 Carassius auratus
AGATTCCACATGCACTTCCATAGAAAATTGTATTGAACTGGGATCAGACTTCGAAACTAAGGATGATTACAGATGTTGCATGTCATCTGGGTGTAGAATTAGGGTAGCAAAGATCACTTCATGCTAATTTTGTTTTATCTCATTTTGGGTTATTTAGACTCAAAAGTTAGTAAAAAATAAAACTCTTTTTTTTTTTTTTTTTTTTTTTTGCTAAATAACTAGTTTCCATGGATGAGTCAAATTACCTTTTTATGAGTAACAATTACTGCCTCCAATGCAGGTTTGCATGTCAGGGAGCTATTATGATGTCAATTTGTCATGTGGGATGTAGAAAAATATAGATCTCCAATCCATGACATCATATCAAAAGGTTATAACAGCTTTTGCAAAAGGGTCATCTTAGGAGTCGTCATCAGCTTTTTGTGTACACTCTTAGAATAAGTTAAATTAAAGTTTATTTGTATATCTCTTTTTTTACGATACCAATCATTGCAAAGAAACTTTATAGCAAAATTACATTTCTACAATATTTAGTAGTAGCTTGTAAGTGGTGACTCAGTTTATGCTCATATGACATGAATTTTCAGAAACATTAATACAAGACGTAGTCAACTAAATGAAGAACACTATTAACAGCAATAATTATATGATGCAGTCACACTTGTAGCAATATTTGTTAGTTCTGTTTGTTGATTCAGGGTTAGCATCATCTGGGGTGCTCTGAGGGGTCAGCTTCATCTCATCTCAGGTGTTCTGGATCCAGACTGGAGCTTGTGTAAATCCTAGTTAGGCAAAAAGAGAAACAAATAGAGACATAATTAGCGTAGCTGCTGTTTCAACAAAGTAAAATTAATTGGTTTAACCTAAGCTAAAGAATAATAAGTGTATTTGATCATATACAACTGCAGTCACAAATTATGAGATGCATTATTCGAATGCTTTGTGAAAGAGATGTGTTTTTAATCTAGATTTAAACAGAGAGTGTGTCTCAACCCTGAACATTATCAGGAAGGCTATTCCAGAGTGGTTGCCAAATGTGAAAAAGCTCTACCTCCTTTAGAGACTTTGCTATCCTAGGAACTACCAAAAGTCCAGCGTTTTCCTTAGGGTGCGTGATGGACTGTGGCGTGGTAAAAGGCTAGTTAGTACGCTGGAGCTAAACCATTTAGGGCCTTATACGTAAGTAATAATAATTTGTAACTGATAAATAGGTAGCCAGTGCAGGGACTGTAAAATTGGGGTAATTTGATTATTTTCTTGACCTGGTAAGGACTCTGTCTGCTGAATTTTGGACTACCTTTAGCTTGTTTATTGAAGATGCAGGACAACCACCTAGAAGTGCATTTCAATAGTCCAGTCTAGGGGTCATGAATGCATGAACTAGGTTTTCTGCATCAGAAACAGGGAGCATGTTTCGTAGCTTGGCAATGTTTTTAATGAAGAACACGGTTTTTGTAACTTGGGAAATATGGTTTTCAAAAGACAAGTTGCTGTCTAATATAACACCCAGATTTTGGACTGTAGAGGAAGTAAAATCTTTTAGTTTTTGGAAGTGATGAAGAACCTGAACATCAGTGGAACCTATCAGTTACACAAAAAGTTATTTCTAGTGGAAGAAAGGCCCTTTAGATTATTAAAAAGTTCTACAGGAAAAAGCACTGTTTGGGGAATATAAATGGTTCCATATAATCACTGGAACCTTTATTTTCAAGTGTAAGGCAACATGGAAATGAAGTATTTGAAGGATCTCACATCTGGACTTTTCTTACATGCTTTCAAATCAGTAAGGTTTGCAAAACAAAATATTCAGTGCGTCATCCATCAAGAATTGTATCCATTGCTTTGACAAAAAGAAGAGTATCTGTCTGATAAGATGCAGGTGGCTGAGAGTGTTTGTTTCTGGTGAAGCAGGTGCCCAGCTGGCGAAGTGTGTGTGTCCTCTGTTCCCTGTACTGCGTCCTGACCCTGCCAGATGCCGGCGAGGCTGCCAAAGCACGCTGTGGGCGAGAACTAGTTGCTGACCTGGAGTTTGTGTGTGGAGACCGTGGCTTTTACAGAGGTGAGATGACTAACATCATCTTATGCTTCTTAAGTCCTGTATTTTCAAAGATGCATGTGCTGAAAGTGGGACAAACCCTGACATGGTTACTTATCATGTACCATTTGGTGGGGACACAGTGACTTGCATGTCTCAATCATTAAGCTCACTCATAACACCATATCATATTCATAACACTTAATATCAGTGTATTAAAAGTGGCCTTGCCCTAAAGATAAAGACAGTGTTATCAAGTCAAGCTGTTATCATTATAGTGTTGATGCAGATCAACCAACCAATAGCAAACAGTAACCGACTGCTGTTGTAGGTGGTATGAAGTTACATTTAATAAATGACAATATAATTCACCACACCAACATGTACTCTTGATTTGCGGTTGTTGATATCAACATTTTTATTTCTGCTAACTGAGGCCTTTTCACCCTGTTCCATATCCAAGGCCGCCTTGACACTTTTCGCTCACATTTTCTCTCACTCCTTTTCTTAAAAGGAACATTATGGCACATTTTGCATGACCCCATATTGGCAGTTTGAGAGTTGCAGCTAATTCACATGAATGTAACGGGCACAGGCATTTAAAAGCAGTTTGCTTTGTGTGTGTTGGTGGTTAGGCAAACCTGGAGCAGTCCGTAGTGGCGGCCCCCGCTCTCGTGGGAAAGGGATCGTAGAGCAGTGTTGTGTGCGTGGCTGTGACCTCCAGCATTTGGAGTCGTATTGTGCCAAACCCAAAAGACTGCAGCGTGACGTTCCTGCATCTCTGCAACAGACTCCAGTAAGACTTCAACTCCACAGACACACACACACACACACACAAATCCCATTCACCTGATTTGCCTTTGTAAAGCATAGAGGAAAAGTTCACCCAAAAAATGAAAATAGTACATTTGACTTTCTTCTGTAAAACTGGTCACTCAATCACAGTGAATAGGAGTTCTTTTTTAGTTTCTGTTTAGCCTTTATAGACCATGTATTTTTGTTTGAGTAATTTTTGTACTTAAAACTACTTTTATTTCACATAGTTAACCCCATGTTGCCACCATTTATTTTCATTTAAATTCTTATATGTATGCATATGTATGTGTATGTGTACACTATTTCTATTTCAGTTAACATCTGTTTTTAATTGAAATTGAAATTTTAATTGAATTTGAAAGACATCTTTCATAAATCACCATGAACAGATGATCTAGAATGGATGTGAGGATTTGCAGTGAATAATGACACAAATTCCAGTTTATTCCTCACATATGACTTGACAAGAATGTTGTGCGCGAGTTATACAGAAGTTGGTAGCTTTTTATTTACTTTTGTTTGTTTAAAAAGGGTTCAGTATATTGTTCAGAAACAACCCTTTTGTGTTTTATGAGTCACAAGTAATAATGCTGCCAATTCCAGCGAACAAAACCTTGCAACTTTGAAACCCAGCAAATTGCTTAAATTATACACACTGTTGTTTTCTGTTTGTTGCAGGAAGATCAGTTTTGGTTGGTGTTTCAGCAGCGATATCAGAAGCATGCGGAGATGGACCGAGATGAGGACGCTGCTTCTCAAAGACTCAGAGAACGGACGCTTTACCGGTGGAACTCCAGAAATTCAGTTTCACTAACCAACCAACCCTCCTCTACACAACAGCAACCTTCCACTGAGAGAATGACATCAGGACCAACATTTCACCCCCACATCAGATAGTCCTGGCTCTTTTTTGACCTGTGTGGACCCTATGAATCACCTTCCTTCACTAATAAAAGACACTTCTGTCCTGGCAGATGTATAAACTGAGCAATATGTAAGAGAAACTAGAGGACAGGATGCCTAAGATGCCCTAAAATAGTGAAGAGCAGGGTGAACCTGAACTGTCACGGGCTGTACTAGTTCCATTAAGCATTTGCTGAATACAAGATGAATTGTATTTTTCCATTCAGTTTTGTTTTCAGCTTCGCTCTGTCTGTGGGTAAACGAGTTCAAAGCAAGTTAAAGTTGAATGCGTTTGATGAGGGCTGAGGTAAGTCATTTTGAATGTAAATGTGACTTTTTATGAAAGATAAGTGATGTTAGTGAATATATTTCATGTTTAATTTAAGATTAGAGTTTTCTGGTACTTGTAAAATATGTATCTAAAGCAGATTTGTATAGAATTTTAAATAAAAGAAAACTGTGAGGTTACCATGCTGTTAATTTTCTTTCTAATGCCCTTCATATTCTGACATACTCAGAACAGCTCTATTTAAAACGAATAATAAAGACAGATTCCTGATCTTCTAGTGAGAACTCCTGAACGCTGCATGTTTCCAAGATTCTTTTTGGATTATTAGATATGTGACCTCTAAGGCAAAAACATTAGTCTGTTTACGGGGAATAAATAATATCACCACAGCCTTGGTGTGTTATCACTATCTAAACATGGCATAAGTTTCTTTTGGTATGCATTGGTGAAGTTTGGTGTTATGGCTTGGTTGTTCTTCACAAAGGTCTTTAGCTTTGCAGGCCGCATTTTTTACATTGCAGTAGAGCAGCAGTGATGAAAGAGTTAAAAACAAGCAAGATGAACAAGGACAGGACAAAAAAAAAAACAGTTCAAAGATGTTTAATAAAGAATTGTATAGTATAGTAAAACAAAAAGTCTAAGAACAATCTACACATTTAAAAGTGTAAACTTCAACTTTTATGAGGGTCAGCTATATTACTCATGTATATTACTAATTACAATAGCTGTTCACTGTCATTAAAAAATTCTGTGAACTGCTGTCAGTGACTATTAACATGTGTCGTTTGTTAAATAAGATTCTTCATGTAAAATCAGTGATGAGTGTAACATGGCAGAGGTATTCAAATCAGTCATGTATCATTCTGTGAGAGGTCTGTCCAGATGAAACGCTCTTTCTCGGCCCTCTCTGTCCTTGAGCTGTGATAAGAGACATGCTAGAGTTTATCTGGAGTTTCACAGGTGACAAATCTGAGCTTCCAAGACACAGCACATATTCACACACACACACACACACACACACACACACACACATAGAGCATGATTTACACACATGACCTGCTCATTAAGGTAAACTGGCTGGCATACAGTCTCTATTAATATATGAAGTTTTATACCAAAGGTCAGGGCTCTGACATCATTTGCATCATTGTGATTGTGAAATCATCACCATTGATTACTGCAGATGAAAAGTTTGGGATTCTGAGTTTGGGATTTTGAGTTTTCTAAAGAAGACTTCTATTCATTAACAGTAATTTTGTTAAACATTTTTTTCAATTTAAAATTGTAATTTATTCCTGTGATACGAAGCTGAATTTTCAGTATCATTACTCCAGTCTTCAGTGCAATCTGATTCTGATTCAGAAATCGTTCTAATATGCTCATTTGGTGGCCAGCAAACATTAGGAGTGTTGAAAATAGTTCAATTTTGGGGGGGGAAATTGTGCTACTTTCAGGATTCTTTGATGAATAAAAGTTTAAAAGAACAGCATTTACTTGAATTAGAAATGTAACATTAGAAAAATATTTTAAATTTAATGCACTCCTGAATAAAAGTATGCATTTCTTTAAATAAACAAACAAACACATTCAGTGACCCCTTTTGAACTGCAGTGAATGTCACTCTTGATATTTCAGGAAGAGACTGAAACTTGTAACCAACAATGTAGAATTTCAACAAATGTGTTTCCCAGGCCTTGACCATTTTTTTGCAGTCTCAGCATCATTCTTTTTCAGATGTGAGAGATGGAGATGGTTTTATAATGCTGAGACAAACTTACAGCTGCTTGGGTCTTAGATAAGAAACACAGTCGGCATCACAATATTCAATTTTTCCTTCTGCGTCAGAGTCCGATAATACAGCTCACTCCCCCATTCTGGAGATGGACCAAATCTCCTGGGCACTGTGGTCAAGATAAACATGCCCTTTTAGCTCTAAAAAACAAAGACCAAGTAACATTGTCCATTTTTTTGTTGCTCTAAGTTGCTAAAGTTTCAATCAGAAACATATTTAACTACTATTAGCTTTGGTGAAATAGTAGTGAGCGCCAGAAACATACCTGAATAAAATGTTCACTGCTAGTTATTCTTAGAGAAAACTTCAGACATAGAGGTGCAGGAACACAAATGGGCGTTTTTCATCTGAAATGTCTAAATTAATTTGCATTTTAATAAACTATTCATATTCACCTTCGGACTCCACAAGAAAAGTCAAAGAATGTAAACAGACTAAACTGACTAAAGCATCTTGACCTTGTGAGCAAATTTAAAGGAAAATTGACCTCTCTGTGTCCTTCTATAGGAATAATAATAATAATAATAATAAAAAACTTGTAGGAGTCAATGAAGTGATATGATATATATGGAAAATGTATTTACTGAGAAAGTTGAGCTAATTTGACTTTTTTAAAGTTAATTAAATTAACAACAGATTACAAAATTCATGCATTAACTGTTTTAAAACAAAAATGACTAAAGTTTAAAAAATTTACTGAGGCCCAGTTTTATTTTTTTATCTGTTAAAGAGACTTTGGACATGTGATTTTCCGTAAATCAGTCAGATTTGTATCAAGGATCTATGTACATAAAGAATCATGATGTTAGCAAACATCTGTGTATGATTTACCAATCGGCAGGGGAAAGAAACAGCAAGAGGAGCAGACAGAACAAACAGACAGACGTTTCATGGGCTTCAAGCTTCTTCCACTTGGAACTAAAACTGCGTAAGTTGTTTTTCTTAACTGATGTTTTATTTTTACGAAGAATTTTACTTTTTATTCCCATTTCTCGCCTCTCACAGCAGATATTAGCAATCACCACCAGGACTATAGGCTATATTGTAGGTTACTGACTATGAATAAAAAAATTATATGCATTTCATGTTTCATTTTTAGTATAGAGTTGTTTTTTCTTTAGACATACCCTTATGCTAAATATGAGATGTATGTGTTGAGACTATACATTTACAGATTTGTTTTTCCTTTCTCTCCAGGATTGAATTCAACAGTATGAATCGTGTCCTGCTGTTGCTCTGTGCAGGTGTAAGTAAATTAATCATGAAATTAGGACATTTACTCAATATTTTGTGGTAGTAAAATAAAAAAATTAAAGTGAACTTTTATCAGTTGTGAATAACCACTCTACTTTTACTATTTATTTTTCAATACCAAGTTCTTTTGTCTATGCAGGGAACGGCACGACATTCGCCTCGCGTCGCATCAGCACACAGATGCCCCGCCCCGATTCGTTTTGGACGTTGTCCAAATGTTGCAAATGTAGATTTTTTTTTATTTTATTTCTTTATATCGTTATTATTTTCATGTATTATCATAATCACAAACCAAGGTTTGTGGCGCAAATAGTTTTCCCGTTCTTTCTGTTTCATGATCATAAGTCTCGCACATCAAGAAAATTGTTTACTTCCGTAGTGCAAAAAAGAGTTAACTTAAACTAAAACCAAAGAACTCTCTCTCTCTCAAATTGCCAACATAATTTAACTTGATGTACTAAAACAACCAAAAAAAACCCCTATAGTTTATAGTTATATAGTTTTTAAACTATATTGCCTAGACGACAAAACTAAAAAAAAGTTTAAATTGAAATTTTATATATATATATATATATATATATATATATATATATATATATATATATATATATATATATATATATATATATATATAAATCTAATTTACATTTTAATCACAATTTTAATTGAAAACGAAAAATAAAACTATGTATAATTATTTATAAAAACTTTAATAGTAATGATAAAAATTACTAACTCTTAGAGGGTTAGTTCACCTAAAAAGAAATGCATCAGTCTGTTGTGAGTACATTCAATGCAGTGTAGTGATATCCGGTTCATGAACGAATCATTAGATGTAACCGGATCTTCTTAAACCAGTTCACCAAATCGAACTAAATCGTTTGAAAACAGTTCACATCTCTAATAAGCATTAATCCACAAATGACTTAAGCTGTTAACTTTTTTAATGTGGCTGAGTTAGAATAAACCAATATCCCGGAGTAATTCATGTACTCAAACAGTACACTGACTGAACTGCTTTGAAGAGAGAACTGAAGATGAACACCGAGTTCAGATAACGAACAAAACATTGACTTGTCGGTTTTCGGATCACCAGTATTTCTTTCGGACAGTTCGATTCAATAAACCGGTTGAAGAAAATGGTCACCAGTTCTTTTGAGCTCGACGTAATGACATCATTGGCGATGATCGTCCTTGATTCAAGCCTTCGGTTTAGCCGCGCTCAAAACATTAGCACAGAATTAGTTCAGAATCAATCACCAAAATAACCAGTTCAGTTCAGACACGCTGTATGTCAGTCTGCTTCACACTGAATCACACATGCGCAGTATCATCCGCTCCTTGGTTCTCGAATCAGACGCGTCTGACAGAAACGGTTCTTGACTTGAGAACGAGTCAATCGTTCGTTCATTATCTGGCTCAGCTCGGTGTTCATCTTCAGTTCTCCCTTTACAGCAGTTCAGTGAGTGTACTCTTTGAGTACATGAATTACTCCAGGATATTGGTTTGTTTTAACTCAGGGGAGTGTCAGCCACATTAAAAAAGTTAACAGCTTGAGTCATTTGTGGATTAATGCGTATTGGAGACGCGAACCGTTTAAAACGATTCAGTTCGATTTGGTGAACTGGTTCAAGAAGATCCAGTTACATCGAGTGATTTGTTCGCGAACCGGATTACACTACACTTGAACGCGCGCTCACAACAGACCAGGAAGAGAAGACAATGCTGAATAAAGTAATAGTTTTTGCTATTTTTGGACCAAAATGTATTTCGATGCTTCAACAAATTCTAACTGACCCTCTGATGTCACATGGACTACTTTGAAGATGTTTTTATTACCCTTCTGGACATGGACAGTATACCGTACACACAGCTTCAATGGAGGGACTGAGAGCTCTCGGACTAAATTAAAAATATCTTAAACTGTGTTTCAAAGATGAACGGAGGTCTTACGGGTTTGGAACGACATGAGGGTCATTAATGACATAATTTTCCTTTTTGGGTGGACTAACCCTTTAACAACAAGAGGACGACTTTTGATGTGTCTAATGTAGACAGTTCACCCTTAAGTTAAATTAATTAATTCCTGTCTTTTACTCACCTTCAGGTTGCTCCAAACTAGCTTGACTTCATTCAGTGTAATTTAAAAAAATAAACAAAAATCTGTTCCTCACTACCTTCAGAGGACTAGCATGTATAACACCCTACACTCATATCAAATGGACCACAACACTTTAATGGTGGGTTTACAATCTCCCCTTTCTTCAGCTTGCCCTCACTACCTGTGACATCACTGTTCTGCAAAGCTCCAGCATTCACCTTTCTTGTCTTCCTGATGATGCCCCTGTGCTGGATGACCCCGCATACACCTGGAGCTTCACGTCTGCTCACACAAAGCAGCAGCACACACTTGAGGAAAAAGGAAAACTCCTGAACCTCAGAAACATAAATGCCACCCAAGAAGGAGAGTACAAGTGTGTTAAGGATGGCTATAAAAGAGAGGATCATATGAGGTTGAGCAGAACATTCACAATACGTGTGGAAGGTTAGAAGGTTTTGTTGCATTGATGACTTTTAATCTGAGAGGTCAATGACCAAACTGAACCTTTTCTTCTTTCTTAGTGCCCCCAGCCTTTCAGGAATGGCAGGTCGTCAAAGAAGAAGCTGGGAATGATGTGACACTTCCATGCAAGGTTTCTAGGGTTTTCTCTCCCGGAGAGACAGAAAAACCTCCTGTCATCTGGAAACGAGAGACAGAAAATGGTGTGATGCTTCTCAAGCTCGACAAAGACAGAGATGACCAAGAGAAGGACAAGAAACAGCAGAGGATTTTCTGGAACACCCGCCCTGAAGAACAGGACTGGGCAATTAAAATAAGTCAGATCACAGCGGAAGATGCTGGGATGTACCACTGTGTCATAACTAATACATCTGAGATGCTGTCAGTGGAGCTGGAAGTGGCAGGTACTCCTTTCAGACACTTATTTAAAATGTAATTTTCTGTCTGTTTTAATGTTATTCTCAAATTTAATTCGTAAAATAAATGAATAAAATATATAAAAATATATAAAAAATATATATATATATGTTTTTTTTTATAAATAAATACTGTGTTTTAACTATTGAATAATAAATCTAAACAAATAATAATAAAATGTAAACAAATATATTGAATAAATGAATAAATAAGTTTCTCATTGATGTATGGTTTGTTAGGACTGGACAATATTTGGCCGAGATAGAACTATTTTAAAATCTGGAATCTGACGGTGCAAAAAAATCTAAATATTGAGAAAATCACCTTTAAATTTGTCCAGATGAATGCATATAACTATTCAAAAGTAAGGTTTTTATATATTTATAATAGGAAATATAGCAAATATCTTCATGGAACATGATCTTTACTTAAAATCCTAATGATTTTTGGAATAAAAGAAAAATCTGTAATCCAAGGTCACACACATATTCTTTTTGTTTTAATATTATTCTTACATTTAATTGTATTAAAATACAAAAATATCTGTAAAATTAAATGTTTGCATGAATTCTGTTTTAGTATTATTATTATTATACTGAGAAATGTATTATAAATTAAAATATAATGAAAACAAATATAAAAGCTTGTTTTAACATTTAACATTTATTTTTTTTTAATAAAAAATGATGTTATTGAAAAATAAAATACATGTTTAATTTCTGTTAAGTTTTAATATTATTATAAAAACAAATGTTTTTATATTATATCTACAGTTAAGGAATAAAATAAAACCAAAAATCTAAATAAAATAAGGAAAATATGAAAAAATATATACATTTTGTTTTAATTTTACTCTTACAATATAAGAGAAAAAAAAATGTTTTTTTTTTTTTTAAATAGATGTTTTATTTATTCAGGGGTCATCTACTGTAAAACAATATTTTATCTGTAAATTGGAATGAGAGAGTTACGTAATTTACTAGTTATAAATTATGATAATACACAAACTGCATTTTTTATATTTCAAATCACATCCTTTTGGAAAGAAATGACTTATTTTTCAGGGTCACCTTTCCCTCCTATTTTATCCCTTAGCCCCCCCTGTGCACCCCTGCTCTGGCCACACTGGCCCATGGGAGGACTGTGAGGAACAGGACAGCAGATCAGGACAGGCAATTCTGCAGGATTCACTCAGAGACTTCTCCGCCTCTGTCTACGCCAAACTTAAAGGCTCAAAACCCCGAACCAACTTGATCTTCTCCCCATTCAGCATTGCTGTAACTCTTAACAACCTGCTATTGGGTAAGACAAATAATGGAGGAACATCATACAGTCTCCAAAAGGCTACACATTGTACTTTATTGAGCTGCAGAGCCTCTTACTTCTCTCTCTTTGCATCACACTCTTTCCAAGGTGCTCGAAGTGAGACCAGAAAACAGCTGGAAGGTGCTCTTAGGATTCCCCTAGAATTCTCCTGCGTGCATTCTGAGACAAAGAAACTGAAAGAAGTGTTAAAGGACACACTGAGAATAGCCTCTGCTATCTTTTACTCCCCAGGTAGCCGCAGTAAAAACACAAGGATATATGTAGTCAGAATAACAGCACTGCTGTAATTACATCGGAAGCACTTATTCTGGACTTCCTTTTGATACTGCCTAAATTAAGACTGCAGTCATAGCCACAGCCTGAAGAGTTTTGTTTCCACAGAGCAACAGTTGGGAGAAGCTTTTGTAAACCAATCAAAGGAGTTCTATGATGCCGTGCCAGAGAAACTGACCAATGACAGCAATCAAAACGTGATTCTCATCAATCAATGGGTGAAAAAGAAGACAATGAACAAAATCACTGAGTTAATTGATTATATAGATCCCACCACCTCGTTTGTTTTGTTAAATGCTGTCTACTTTAATGGTAAGTGACTTTATATATAGAAATACTGTACCTTTATATGACACTTGTCATGGAGTGTTTGTATTTCTTTGTGCTTTACAGGTAAATGGAAGACAGTTTTTGAATCAACAAAAAAACGGGATAACTTCATGAAGTTTCAGGTGAGGTCATAGAAGTGCAGACTCTCTACAGCTCCAAGTATAACCTTCAAATGGGCTACAACAAGAAATTACAGGCTGACGTAAGTGTTGCAATAAATGCACAAAGGTCATTATTAGGAAATGGTGCCATTTGTGTGCAACTGACTTGGTACAGAATAATTAACTTAGTTACATTATATGATATGATATGATATTATATATAGGTTTATCTTGTTTAATGTATAAGGCAAATACATTGTTATTGTTTTTCTATTTAGAATATCAGCCATGCCCCGTTTCACCATTTTATATATATATATATATATATATATATATATATATATATATATAAATTATAAAAAAAGTGCAACTGTGTTATATATTTTTAGATACTTCTGAGGCAAGTTTCTCTTAGTCTTTATTCATGTCTCATTAAGCTCTATTATGGGAAAAATATCAGTGATTACATTAATTTTTCTTTTCCCAGAAAATTATGCTTTGGCAAGAAACAGAATAATATTAAATACAATTATGTTATTTAAATAAATAATAAAATATAATGAAAAAACTAAAAAAATCCTTAGTTTCACATTGCATAAATAAAACTATTTCCTATGAATAATTTTTTAAGCAATTGGAAATATCTGTACAAGTGCAAACACATACATTGCAGAACTATTTCTCCAGGTTGGGAAGTTCTCTCTTACGGGTAAAAACAGCCTGTACATACTGATCCCACGCACAACGTCAGAAGACGACTTTGTATTGATGGAGAACAATATAAACAAAGATTCTATTGAAGCAATGGTTTCTGAGATGAATAAAACCCCAGTCCAAATCGCTGAGGTCATCCTGCCTAGAATTAAACTGACAGTGGACACACAACTGGAGGACTTACTGAGGAGTATGGGTAAGAAAGACACTTCATTTACTCCAAAATGCTGCATCATTTACACATCTTGTTCCAAACCTGTAATCCATTTTCTCAGTAGAACACATAAAGATATATATATATATATATATTTTGGAAAAATGTTTGGCCTGTTTTTCACTCAAAGCTATGAAATGGCTTTAGATATCTTGGCATATAGTGCAAGAGTCATATGGACCACTTTTATTATATGTTTGGCAGCAGTGAATGGAAAATGAATCTCATTTTGAGCAGCAGTCAATGGAAAAATTTGGCTCATTTTGTATTCCATTGGGTTGGGGTAACAGCATGCAGATTTGGAACAAATGTGCATGAGTAAATCATGACCTAATTCTCCTCACCTCTGCTCAGGTTTGTCAGATCTCTTCTCAAAACCAAACTTCTGTGGAATATTTCCGGAGGATTCTGAATCATTCATCTCAGACGCCCGTCACAGCGCCTTTCTCTCACTGACGGAGAAGGGAGTGGAGGCCGCTGCAGCCACAAGCATCTCTTTTTCTCGCTCCTTCCCTCAATTTACAGCTCTGCAGCCCTTCGTTCTGATACTGTGGAGCGATGAGGCTGGCGCTCCTCTTTTCATGGGAAGAATAATCAATCCATAAAAAGAGAAATAATAAGACATCACATCAGTGTCTTGCCACTTTCTGTTCTACTTTCATTCTTTTATCACAAACAAATGCATTTATGTAACAATATCATGTTATGCATGCAGAATCTCAGTCATTAAAGATGTACTTTAAATCATGCATTCGTTATTTATTTTCCATGTAATGACCAGAAATCTGATGCCTATATGACAGATCATAAGACTCGAATGCACAAAACTCGCTCTCATTTCCCACAGCCACTGTTTCACCAATTTATTTCGGACACGCAGTTACAGAGACCGACACACGATGGCAGTCACATAACATGTTCCACACGGACAGTCAACGAGGACACGTGAGAGAGACTTGAATAATCCTCCTTCAGTTTGACCCCTCCTTCATTAACGCTCCCCCTGGAGTCCCATCTTGGCTGGCAGGTGACGCCAGTCCATTATCTAAATGCCATGCTGTTTCATCAAAGGTAGCCTGGATTGTCCCAATTCACTGAGCAAAAATAAATACCCTTAGATGGGCCCACTGATGGATATTAGGACAAACATAAGCACTGCAGATCGGTGGTCCATCAAAGCATATGACATTCACTTGGCATGCAGCTGCTTAGAATAACATTTGATAATTATACACCGCTTAGGCAATTCATTTGATAACTCAAATGTAAGAAACTATATATGAAAAAAACAACAACTCCAAGTCAGGAATGGCCACTGGGGTCATGAAAGGACAGGATAAACAATATTTTTTTGTGCAATTAAATGCATAAAATGTCTTCGATCAAGACCAGATTCAGAAAAGTAGATTCAGGTAGCTGATTTACGGAATCTAATAAACAGCTAATAAATGCAATCACACAGATACAATTACAGCCGAAATTCCCACGCATGGCAAGAAATCTGTATCGTTTCACAGATCTTATGTCAGGATGACAAAACAAATTTAACAAAGCGAACAGAGCAAGATTTTCTGTTCTGAAACAAAGACATACTTGACAGGTTAGTTTGTCCTTCAAAGGCTTGGTTTGATTGCTAATTTAACCCCTAATGGGGCGTGCAGTCGTGCATGAGGCCTGCCAGAGGCGATTCACCCTCCATACTGGCACTGTCCTGGCAGTAAGGCCTCTAAACCAGTAGAGGGCGCCATAGAGAGAGAGAGCGAAAAATACTGTCAATGTGCATCAGCGCTTGTTTTTTTGTGTAGGACACTGTACAAACATTCAACAGAGACACGTACAAAGACAAAACACAGACAGGGGCATTCACACACACATTTGTGTTGAGGTGACTGTCATTTGGTTCTTCTCGAAGTGACAGGCGGTGGCAGTTCTTGAGTGAACGTTTAAATCCATAGACAGCTCCTTTCATTGCTTTAGAGTTCCTTCACCCACCATCCCTTGTGCTTTTCCTGTGCATCATGTTTTTGTCGGGCTGGAAGAGACTGTAAACTTTCATCCGTAACAAATCACAAAAGATAAATACATAGGTACACATACACATTTACAGTCAGCTGGATGTGTTGTGCTTTGATAGTGTGCAAAATTAAAGCACCACCAACTGTAACAAACACCAGGATGCTATTGCACGTTTCACATGTATTAAACAATAACACTATAATATGGCATGAGCTCCTGTGGCATAGTCACAACACAGTACGATTTCACATTAGTGACGTGTAGACCAGAAAAAAGGGTCGATTGTTTGTGCGTCACAATCTGGGCTTGTGATCACACACTTGCTTCTTTCTCATCACAAAAGAATCTGAAGCTGTACAATAGATTATGATGCTTTTTCTCACGCGTTAATATTGAATGTCGCCGTCATCGTCATCATGCTCAGACTGAGCATTATTGCATTTCTTTATCATTATTACTTTTCAGAGGATGAAGATGTGTGTGCTTGTCTGTGTTAGTCACTGCTAGGGGCTCCTTGCTGTGTTAGAGTGTGCCAGTACTCCACTTTCTTTCCTTTGTTTTTTAGACACTCAAACCAGTGTTTCAGTCTCTCTCCTTTTGCGTTAATCCCCAATCCAACACCACCTGAAAAAGAGAGAGAAAGAGAGAACAATAGGATACCGAATGAAAAATAGCAGGGCTGCATGATTACGACAAAATAAATAAATATATAAATCATAATGACTAATTACACTACTGTTTAAAAGTTTGTGGTTAGTGAGATATTATAAAAAATTTATTGAAAGAAATCTCTTATGCTCACCATTGCTGGATTTATTTGGTCAAAAACATATTAAAAAGCATACAATTATTAAATGCTATAATGTAACCGCTTTTTTCAATATGCTGAGCTGGTGATAAAGAAACATTTCTTCTTATTAGCAATGTTGACTTTTTTTATATAAATCTTTGTGAAAAAAAATATATTTCCAGGATTCTTTGATGACTAGAAAGTTCAAAAGAACAGAATTTATTTCTAATTATTAGAATAAATATGATGCATCCTTGCTGAATAAAAATTTTACCCCCCCCCCCCCCCAAAAATGTGTATTTTCCTTTTTTTTGTGTATGTGTGTGTGTGTGTGTGTGTGTGTTAGGCAACTGCATGCTATATTTATCTAATATATTCAGTTTTATACTGTTCATAATTTACCCTGGGTTGTAATTAGATGCTTATTTACATATTTATAAGGTTAATAACACCAAGCGGAGAGAGATGATGAGCATGCAACCTCTTTCAATACCTGCTTTTCTATATTCACACATAAATCGTTTTTTAAATCTTGTGTTTATAATGACAGTTCAACTTTCCCAATGGAAAACGTAACTAAAACAGCACATGAATATTTAATTGATGAGGTAAGTATTATGGTTGGATGTTTCCCCACGGTAACATTCTAGCACATGCTATCTGCTTTTTAAAATTACAAAAGTAAATTATATTGCATACATACATATTGCTTATATCTGTGTATATAATATGTATATTTGACTGTGTCTTCTGAAGCTGACACTTCAGCATCTCTCTCCCTAGTCTAACAACTAAGTGCGTGTGACTATGTTGGTGGACACAAGCTGCGTTTCATTTCATCAGGGCTCTCACATACTGAGCTTCTGTCCCGCTTCGATCACTCCTACACAAACACACACACACCTCACATCAATACCGCCTGCTCATGGCCACGAGCGAGCCATGACAAACGAACCCTACGCATGACATCCCTGCCATAGGGAATGAAAGAAAAAGAAAGGAAGTAGACAGGGAGCGGGTGAAAGAAAGCGAGTTGGAAAGATCCAAGAAAAAGTTAAATAAATACCAAGCTTCATTGCACTTGTCAATCCGAGACCTGCGTCCTCGGTGTGCCTTCATGCCTGGATGTCTCTCACAAGCCTCCATTCATTCGCATCCCTTCATGTCTTTACACTTCTGTTGATCCCCCCAATCCATTCCTCAGCCATCCCCGCTAAATCAGTAACACTGACATCAATTACTCTCACTGTCCCGATCGTTACAGAGCACTCGTGTCATTCAACCATAAATAAACAACAACAGCTTTTCTGTTCTAGTTTCTTTTCATTAAGGGACAGTTCAGCCAAAAATGAAAATTCTGTCATCATTTACTCACTCGCATGTCTTTCGAAATCTGTATGATCTTTTTTCTTCTGTGCAGCACAAAAGCAGTTACATATTTATAGCAGAATGTTCAAGCTGCTTTTCATTAAAAGTGAAGAGTGACCACAGCTGTCGAGCGACACTTTCAGCAATTAACGACTATTTTAGTATGGTTCACACTGGACTACTTTTTGGCCCTTTTTTTTTTTCTTCTTTCTTTTGGAGCTTGACAGCCCTGGAACCCTACCACTTTGCTAAACTACTCCTTTTGTGCTCCAAGGAAGGAAATGGCATGAGAAAAAGCAAATGATGAGATCTTTGAATGGACTCCTATGTAAATCTCTTTTCTTATTCTGCACAGGAAATTAGATATGCAAGTTGTAACATTCACTTGTACAAGAACAAAGCATTAAAGCAGCACCAAAATACGTTGAGCTTTATCTGCAGCATCTGTGGCATGCTGACAATCATTTGAGTTGCCGCTCGGTTTGCATTTACGTGGGAAGTCTATGCAGCAAAGCTTTCTGCAGAAATGTTCAAATCAAGTCACTATCTTACTGTCAATGTGTATAAAAGACATATTCTATAAATCAGTTTTTTGTCCTTGTACTTAATTTTGCTGCAAAGTTGTGTGCATACAGTGTAAATACAGAATGTATAACTAAATATAGGAAAGGCACTAAACAACAGTTTTTCGTATAAATCAAGGTATTAACAATTTAATTTTGAAACTGTGTGTACTTCATGATTAGTTAAATGCTTCAAACCAAAGACTTCAATGGAAATGCATATTTTTGCTTGTAAAACTCACCTATGAAGTCATTGCTCATGCCTAGGTCGTAGTCCCAGACTGAGATCTCCAGGGTCTTTTTGGCTAGCTGATCAAGTGGGACTTCATAGGAAAACTCCTGGGTTCAAGATGACACATGAGTTTTGGTAGAGGGACAAAACAACATCTATATTTATAATGAGTGGTCACCAGGTGTGGTCACATTCGACTTTGAGCATGCAAAATTACGAACATCATGTTAGGATACCGTCACATTCTAGGGCTTCTGCTTTTAAATAAATGATAACTTTTAAATAACAACAATAATACAATAAAATGTGTCATATATACCACCTACAACACTTTCCCACAAATTGCAAATCAAGTTTTTATTCTTCACTTTGAGTTGAGATCAATCGGTGACTATAGAAATTCACAGGTCAAAGTTGATCAATCTTTGTTATGCAGCCAAGTATGAAATTCTTCACTTGTGCCTGTGTTTCCGCTCGCCCACATTCACATGAATATGAATGGATCTGAACATAGCTAGTCTAAAGGACTGCATGACTGTGGCAATATCCTAATTGTGACGCATTTCTCCCTGATTTTTTATTCCGATTTTTCCTTTAGATTAAAAAGTTACGCTTTTAAGGTCTATAGACTCATTTAAATGCCTTTTGTTTTCCATTGCATTTGTCTGTGACTGATGCTCAACCACAGCAAAAAATTGTGTAAAAGACAATTTAGTGCAAGCTGACTTAATAAGAAAGGATTCAGTATCTTCAATTTTTTTTATTAATCGCAAGAGCCATAATCTCAATTAATTGTGGAGCTTCATGTGACCAACACCTTTAATAGGAATAGCTGACCTCGTTAAACTCCGGGTTTAGAGTCTTCTTCTTCACTGAGGTTTTGTACTTGGACTTTTTCCCCATATCAGGCCGCAAAACACTGATAAAGAGAAAGAGAAAGAGCCAGAAATGAATCATTGCTCTGCAGTGAGAATTTTATAACTTCTAAAACATCAAAGCAAATCATTAGCCCGGTTAATGCTCACAAAACATCCACGGCACAATCAAGGCAGGAAAAAAAAGCACAGACAAGGGTGGAAGAGCTCATTTTAGAGCATGACGAATTCTAGAGCGAGAATAGAGAGAGAGACCTTGTATAGTGAGCTGGCGATGGTGTTGTTCTGGGTGATTCATTCAATCTATTACAGACGGAGAGATGATAATCTCTAATTGAGGATGGATGGAATGAATGGATTGAGAGGGTGTTGGAGGACAGATGATGCATCCAGAAGATCTGTGGCTCATGGAGTCGTCAGTGGATAACCAACCAGGAATCATTTATTATTCATGAGAGATCTCAACCTACACAACATGCTACAAGGAGAGAGATGGAGAGAGACGTGTGATATGTGAAGAAAAAAAAAAACGCATGGGGATATGATGCAGGAGACATATTGGCATCTACATGGATCCATGAGTTATGAAACCTGCTCCCAGTACCCGAAGCAGTTACACAGCACACACTTTAATAACACTTAGAACAACATTAAATTCACTATGAATGAATCGTGCCGGTGTATATTTGCACAGGGCATCTGTGTTGTTGGAGGCTGATTAATTCAAATAATTAAACTAATCAAGTAACTGCAATTCAGAAACATAAATTAGCTCTTTAAAATGATGAACACACACATGACTAGACTGTATGTCTGGATATATGCTGTTTTTGGTGCTTTTCTCTGTCATTTGATGAATATCTGCTGCTAGGATCAAAAGAAAATGATCAGAGCATACAATACGAACACAAGAATCTCTCAGATAAAATGAATTTAAATAATGCAACATTTCCTGGCAAATATCACTGCATTTTGTGAATAATATACATCAGAAAATATAATCATATATTACTGTATAGAAAATATATAATAATAAAAATATTATATATAATAAATTGCATAAATCCAGCTGTTTTAATATATTACCAAATTTTATGAGTGACCCATTTGTTTAATTTTGAACTCAATTCATTAAATTTCAGTGATTCAACTGACTGAAACATTCAAAAACAAGAAACTATCCAACAAAATCCACAAACACGTCATTCTACTGATGACTGCCTCTCTAGTCTCGGGGAGTTCAACGCGGGATTCACAAAACCCTTGCTGCTGAAAGATGAATCAGTATCCTGTTTATTTGGGCCAGCTGCTCCACTGAATCACAACCTGTACGTATGATAATTAATGGATGTTTATATTTTCTATCAAGTGTTTAAAATACAGAACTATTGAAATAGGCGTATCGTTTCTGACATGCACTGTACACGGTAGATCAATCCCAACAGACCGGGCCATCTGACCAATCAGAGCAGAGCAGGCTCACGGAAAGGAGGGGTTTAGAGAGACTGAATCTTTAAACTGCTTCAAACAAATTGTTTGAGAATAGCTGGAAAATAAGGTGGTATTAAATGCATATTTTGAAAAAAATGAAAGTGTCTTGATTCTGCATGCATGTAATCCTATTTTAGGAGTTTCCTAAAACAATATTAGGAACCGTAAAAATGGGATATAGGGACACTTTAAATGAGTTTCTTATAAGCTTATTTATTAAACTGGTGTATAAAAGAAATAACACACTTGCAATCACGCTGTCAGTTTCCATTTAATGTCAAGTGGATAATATTGACGGATTATCATTTAACAGCACAGTGTGTATTTGGTGCAAAAAATGATTTACCACTGGATAATAACCACTGGACTAATGACACACTGTTGAAATTAATAGTAGATGCTTGAGTGCTGTTTCAATATAAAATCAGCCAATCTTTAGATATTAATTGACTGATTTGCTGGTACATGTCAGGATATTAATCAGAATATTAATGATGTTTTATTTCTGTGTGAAAAGCTTTATGTCACTGACAGGATGACTTTGCATTTCTAATGACTTTTTAATGTGATCCTATAAATTTTTTATTGACAAGTCCTGTAAAAAGTGTTGGATATTAATTGGACGTCATTTAAATTTGCAACACTTTTGGATGTGTTCCCCTACCCCAGGCCTAATGAATAGACAGGCGTGGGACATAGGACATGTTCCAGCTGTTTCCTTCATGTCTTCATGGAAAGTTGTGACAAAGACATCAACAGTTTGTCAGACCTTGAAAGAGTTACAGGGCAGATAAACTTTGGTTTAAATAGCAAAACTGACTGATGCTAAGCATGCTAATATTAGATGCTATTAAATTAAGCTTGAGGCACATAATGTCCTTCTCAAGAAGAGCTGCAAGAAATTTCATTCTTGATACTACAGGGTTCACTTCAGATCTAACCCTTAGGAGACAACTGTCATCATCTGGGTAATTAAAAGAATAACTGTCGTCCTGGAATAGCTGTCTACAATGACAACCGTCAGTCCTGAATGAAAGAAGAAATTTGTTATGGACAGAATATTTACGTGTTCAATGAGACAGTCTTGAGTATTGGAAATCATTGTGTAGCGAGGGCAAATTCTGATGAATAAGAATGACATTTTCAATATGTTAACTCCCAGTCTATTGGACTCTATTCTTACAGAGCAAGTTCAGTTCATAAGAGGCATGGTAAAACAAGAAGAAGAAAAAAAAATCATTTTACATAATATTTACATATATTAAAGCTGAAGTGTGTCATTTGTAATTAGTGCAAGCAGCATAAAATTAGTATGTAATTATCATTCCTGTAGCTCAAACAGTAGCAAGACTGAAGGTCATGAGTTTGATTCCAAGGGCAAATGCATGAACTTAGAAGTACACCATGAAAGCAATGTTTTCAATGTAAAGGTAATCTCTGTCCCTAGTGTCATCAACTGAAAATGTGTATGTGTGCCAACATCCCTTCTATATTATGCAAAATTCATTATGTCCAAATACACAGTATTCCTAAGATACTAGCTAAAAAATTAATGAATAGCCTACTGCTACCACCCAGAGTCACAGATATCCAATAGACACTTTACTTTCCAATGAGGCCACGAGAGAGTCATCACACGACAATGCTGAAATCTAGTGTGCTGTAGGATGTAGTACGTCCGGACTGAATTACAACATATATATACTTAAAACGAAAATGTACAGTACTATTCAAAGCTTTGTTTTTTGTAACAGTTTAATAATATTTTATGAAAGTCTCATAAGCTCACCAAGGCTGCATTTATTCAGTCTAAATAAAACAGTAATATAAAGTAACTTTTTTATTTTAATACATTTTAAAAAGTTATTTATTCCTGTGATGGCAAAATTTTTTTTTTTAGCATAATTCTTGAGTGTGACATGATCCTTTTGAAATCATTCTGAAATGCGGCTTTGCTGCTCGAGAACATTTCAACTTATTATCAATGTTGAAAATAGTTGTGCTGCTTAAGATTTTTAAGGAAACTGATATTTTTATATAGTTTTGATGAATATGTTCAAAAGATTTATCTGAATTTTTTTTTGTCTTAGTTTTGATCAATTTAGTGCATAAAAAGAGTAATATATTTAAATATATTTTAATAAATTAACTTAAATTGAAAAAAAAACAGTACTGTACTTCATTAATGTTTGCTCAACAAATGAAGTAAATATGCCATAATGACTGTTTTCCTAAATACTTCTATTCCATCTTCCATTGATAAGTCAAACTGACAGTCCTGTCTCTAACTCACGCCACTGCGTCAACCTGCTGTAGTTGACTCTGCACTGAGACTGGAGAAAGTATTTTAACATCTAGAAAATGACACACTTCAACTTTAATGTGCACCTGCATCCATGTATATGTGAATTAGTCACTAATTACATTTTGACTTAATTGTTTCTGCAATTAGTGAAAAATGCACATTCAAGAAATCGGTGCACGATGCCAAGCGTCTGAATAAACATTTGAATGTGAGCCTAAATGTCTCGCCGTTGAAACAAGTTCAGATGAAAGCAGAACTATTGAAATTGTGTCCCATGTAATGACATTAATTAGAGCATGTGCAATAATATCTGCATTCCCTTGTCTGTTCTAATTATGTGGTGATGCCGAGGGCCAGATGAAAATAGAGCTGAACTCTACAAGGTCTCATTCATAATCATTACATACACACACAATCTGAAAAGTGGGGGCACATCTAAATCTCATCAGCCTCTTAATACACATTAGAAATATCATTAGTTTTAAATGCTTAGTTTCCACAGACACACTCATGCGAGAAAGTACTTGAAAGCATAAAACTAAAACTTTCCAGACAAGGCATTGTTGTGACAGATATGATATGAATATAGAAAAATGCGTACGTTTGTCAAAGAAGGCTTTTCTTCTCTGCTGTTGTTCATGTCTTCGCTCCTCAGGAAGTTTACTTTCTGTCAGCGGCTCAGCACAACTGTGCCAGGCGTACTTGAGTCATGAATATTAATTATTTTGTGATGTTCTGATTTGCTAAAAAGCAGACATTTAATGCTGGCCTCAACTGGATTACCGTTTATCATGTGCGTATTTGTTCACTATAAAAGCAACTGATTGACAGAGGCGTCTGCAACATTAATTATATATTTTATATTTTACTTTCTTAATATACATTCCTCCTCCTATTCTTTTTATTTTCGAAATAAAAAAAACATATTTCCTTTGTGGCTAATTTCACCAAATTAATGATATATATATATATATATATATATATATATATATATATATATATATATATATATATATATATATATATATATATAATTTTTTTTTCCAATTCAAGGTTTCAATTTAATTTTCAGTTTTAGTTAACTATAGTACTAAATGATGAAAGTGTTTTTCTTTCTTTCTCATTGAATATACTGTTTAGCTAGTAAATGCATCAAATGTTGGAAGTAATATGGTTCACAAATGTGGCCCATCAACTTTTAAATCATTAATTTAGCCTTTTTATCTTTGCAACCCAGGAAAACAAATCTCTTTAAAGTGTAACAGTTATCAGATAATCTGAATTTCGAAGTGTTTACCTCCGCATGCACATAATCTCCTCTGGAGATAATTAACTAATCACTGATTGCTCTAAAAATAACTTTATTGAACGGAAAGGCTATGTCTACAAATTATTTGCTTGGTTAATCACATTTGAGATGTTTCGAACACAGCTGATGTGTCGATTCCTTTCCTGAATTTCTCTGAAAATGCCTGTAGCCTTGCCTTAGCACATTGATTAAATGGATTTCCTTCTGGCAACCTGGATATGGTGATTACATTCACATACAGGAGAGAAGAGATAGAGAGTTGTGGGTAAGCTTCCCTGCCTAAGCTTCTTTGGTTAAAACCAGACACTGTGTGTTGCCCGAGAAAAACATCTCAGAAAAAAAAAAAAAAAACACGTGAAAGTCACTAGCTGCCCTTCTCTAAATATAGAGATTTAGTTTCTCCTTCCCCCTATGGAAAGACTACAGTATTGATTGGCCCCCAGTTTCCCTCTACAGTTAATCTCTACTTGTGTCCAGTGTCATGTTCCCTCTATTACAGTCTAAGCCAGTCTGGCACTCAACAATAACAATGGTCCGCTGACCCGGGGCCAATGTGGGAGAGTTAGAAGCTGACTGACACAAATGGAATTTTGACAAAATTAAGTGAAATACTTGACTGAGAAGCGTCTGTTAGAATGGATTAAAATGTCAAACTAATTTATATCCCATCATTTTCAAACAAATGAGTTTAAAATTATTTACATGGTTTAATGGTAAAATTTCTAGATGTTATTTCAAACTGAAATATTATTATTTTTATTTTTGGGGGGAATGATAATTGATTTTGATAAAGTAAATTGTTTCAAATATAAATAAAGAAAAATCAGCCACAAAAAATGTATATAAACATGCTGTCATGGAGTTTATCCATTGAATTATAGCTGTATCATTTGTTATATTGTTGTTGTAATTGTTTTTCATAAAAAAATAGACATTTCAAAATAGAAACATAAAATAGAAATACAAAAAATAATTAATAAAATTAAATTGGAAAATCATAGGACATGAAAAAAAAATACAAATATTTACTCTTCTTTGTTGAGTCTTACTATTTAGCCCTTTTTCAAAATTGATATATAAATTAATATTTGAATGTAAATAATTTACATTAGCTAATTGGTGACACTGAAAACACTGGGCTTTTACATTATTGGTGTATTCCAATTATGTCGCTTCATTTTATTTTTTAGAATCCATTAAATTATTAAAAATAAAGCCTTTATTGCTATTAAAAAGACACGAGTGACTGATGCAGAAAATCCAGTCTAATAAAATGAGTTTACTGCTTCAATAAATTCCAGCTAAATCCAGCCATAACTGGAATCAACCTCAGCGGACAAAAAGCCAAATAACATCTGGTCCAGCGGTCACAATGCAGAAAAAATCCCAGCATCCAAACAAGCCATGCTGTCATACATGTCACGAGAGTTGGAGCCAAAATTTCCACCTTATCCTAAACTATATTGACAAGTCTAGTCCTAAACAAGCGCTAAAGCAGCTGTCACACACACATGCGCACGCACACTCCCAGCAGTCTATCCCGCTGTATAAAAGCAGTCCACTCTCTAACAATAGATTTCCACTGCTCCAGTGAGGCCATCAGTGCCTGTAACTGGCACGATAAACAAGGAAATCCTATCTCCTCGGAGCAGATAGCGGAAACAAAACTCCTCTGCATCACACAACACATCAAAATACATTCACGATAAGAATGAACAGGACCCCATCTACAGAGAGAGAGAGTGGTCCGAGATTTATGCATGCTTTTTCAGACTTGAGCGGAGAGAGAGAGAGCGAGGAATGGATACTGTTGAGAAGAAGAGGTATGGCAAATGATAAAAGAACATGTGAAGGGAAACCGCGGGCGGCAAACTGAAGCTGAGAGAACAAGGTTAAAAAAAAACAACGACCAAGTTTTTTCTGACTTTCCGCTTGCCATCTCTATGCCCCAATAATTCTCTATGCCTCTAAATAAAATCTCCTCATGTTTTATTGTGTGGGTGGGCTTTGAATTACTCTTCGCAAGAACCCACAGGGGGATAAATTATGATCAACCGGAGGTGCAGAGAGAAATAAATCACCTTGAAATGAAATCCATGATGCTAACTAGGAGGAGGCAAAGCCAATGAATTGAGTCATATTGCAATAACATGTACTTATGTTTGCATAATGTGGTGCTATGCAATGATTCAAGAGAGGACAAACTAAATTATGCGTGTTAAAACGTGTTTTTTTATCATAATAAATGTGAAAATTAAATAAAATCTGTGAAAATGATAATCATGCCCACCATCGACTCAAATGCCCTGGGGATTGTACTCGTCTGCTAATAAGCTTTAACTCTATTTGAACAACATCGGTGCTTTGAGGTACTGATTACAACATTAGATCCACTCGTGTGGGGTAGAAGTCTCCATAAATCACACAAAACCTCTTCTCAAACTTCTAAAAAACTTTTTGGGATCTGTTTTTTTATGCTTCTGCAATGCCAAAAACTCTTGATTTGGCATGAATAGGCGTTTGGACTAGAAGCTTCCATTTTTTTGGGGGGGCTTGGAGGATACTGGACATGTGACCCCCACCCACCTCTTTATCAATTCCAGCAACTTTGCCAACGTTCAGTCTTAAAAAAATGCACCAGAGACTCACATTTTGACAAAAGGGTCTGAGTAGCCATTCGAATCCATGGCGGCCAGGTGAGCACAGCGAATAATTCCCACAATCAGAGAACTCTTCTCTGTGATGTACATCAGAGAGACCAGGATACGGCCACGCTAGAGAAACAGAGAAAGACGGACAGGCTTGGTTCCACTGATCAATATTCAGATCATCAATAATACATTAAACAATATGTCAGTAGGGTACAACCAGGCTAAACATCCCCTTAGGAACAACATGACTATCTTTATTGTTCTTTATTGTATACAAATGGAATAACAAAATTTCCATACATTTTTTTTCATTTTATATATATATATATATATATATATATATATATATATATATATATATATATATATATATATATAAATATTCTTACTGTAATTTGGTCAAATAAATACAACCTGTACTGAGCTTAAGAATCTTTTGAAAGATGTGAGTATATACTTGAAACTCCTTGAGCAAAGGATGTTTTGCTGTTCATTTAATATATTTCAGAATTTCAAAACATATTAGCTAAAATTAAAGAAATACTTAAAGTTAGAGAACATCATATACAACATAGTACAGGCAAAAATGATAAGACTTGTCTCAAAATGTTTACGATAATTTTAGAGATTTTCGTTAGTGTCATCCTATAAAAAGTTTAAAATTTATTTTAAATACAATTACCTTATAATCAGCTACTGAATATGATAACCTTATTGACCAGGACAGTTTATCAGTCCAAAGTGAAAAAGTGTTCAGGATAGTGCTTTTTTTATTGTTAATAGGCGTTTTGAGATATGAGGTCCTTTTATCATGGGGGCTTTGTCCTCGTTGTGCTTTCAAAGTGAGTATTCTACAGTCAGGGCAGTTTCAGAGTAAACAGGGAGTTTGAAGAGGTCTCAAGTATATGGAAAGTATCGGATCTTTACCTCCTCTTCTGCAACGGAAGCCCCAGGATCCACTGCCTGGCTGTTACCCTCCCGGGTCTGTAAGACCATAGAAAGGTTATATATATACAGCAAATGCCCAAACATTAAATTATGCATAGTACAAATTCCAATGGACACATGGCCACAATGACACACACATATACACACTTGCATTTGTGGTTTGCGGGGACTCTTCATAGGTGTAATGGTTTTATATACTGTGCAAAATGTATTTTCTATCACCAAACACCTAAACCTATCCCTTACAGAAAACTACTGGCAATTTTTTTTATTTCATAAAACAAAGTTTTGTATGTTTTTAACCCTTTTGTTTTACAGGGACACATGAAGTGTTTATATTGAAATGTTTATATTGTAGTACCCATGTCATTATACACATTTGTGTCCTCATAAACCATATATAGCAGTACACACACACACCTGTGCAATTCTCTCGAGGCCCATGTTGTATTTCTTGCTCTCTCCCTCCTTGAGTTTCTTGAGGGCCAACCCTGACTTCCCCAATGAACTCATTCCGTCCTAAACGATCCATATCACACACACACATCCTGCAAGACAGAGAGAAAGATGGCACTCAAAATACTTCAGCTCAATTCTCAAGACAAAACGTGTTAAGCGTGTTGCACGCACAGCCAAAGAAAGAATACATCAAGAGAGGCTGAGGCTCTGAGCTGAGAAGTAGGTTGTATTGACTAGAGGCTAGTTATGATATTGTTTTTGACCATTTCATTTGTGCTGATAAAAGCTTTTGGAACCATCAGATATAGGGAAATATTAACACTTTTTAAACATGTTTTCCTGTTCAAAAAAAAACCTCCGTGAGCACCCAAATATTACTAAAATCAGATTGTTGACATTTGCAATATGAATTAATCATAATGATTTAAAAGACATGGTTATGGCAAAAATCACCATTGACAATAAAAAAGTGAACATCTTTTATAACGTCTTTTTGGATGCACATGTACAAACAAAACAGTGCTGACAGTCCAGCCTGAGATGAATTAATAGTTCATAAGAGTCTCTCTGATTCATTTGAATTGACACTTCTGAGCCAGTTCTTTTAATAAACAAATCCACTTTAATGAGTCACAAGTCTCCACAACTGAAGAGTAATTTTTTTGAATAATTTAAAAGAACATATATCATTAAATTCATAATTTTGATTCATTTATTCAAGACACTGGGAAAATGAACACTTATGTTAGTTTTTTTGCACAGTTTACTTCATCCTGTTCAACAGCACCTTTATACGAACCTGAATATGACTAAAACCACTTAGAAATATCAGTCACAAAATTAATTCAGGATAAAATGACTTCTGAAATTAAACTGAATGCCAATCTGAAAATTTAGATTACTGTATAAAAGTGTCACACTATTCATTTTGAAGCATTTCACGCATCACTATTTAGTGGCAGAGCTACTAAATTTAAAGTGTCATGACAAAATAAATGATACTCTATGCAAGTTGATAATTTACAATCTAAATGAATGATAATGATTTAAAAGTAATGGTTCATGAAAATAATAAGTCTCTTGTCTTGTCTTGTCTTGCTGGATGCACATGTAAAAACAAATAAACAGAAAACTGAAGTCTGATTCATGAACAAATAATTCATAAGAGTCTAGTTGATTAATTATATTTGACTACTGAATTGACACTTCTGAGCCAGTTCTTTTAATAAATGAGTCAACTTTAATGAGTCAAAAGACAACTGCAAAGTAATATTTTTGAATCATTCAAACAAATAATTCACTGAATCTGCCAGAATGCATACTGAATTAACATCTGACTCACTGAACCGCATCATAAATCTCATTCATGTCTGACTTGAAACGATCCTCTTTCACAGTGTTTGTGTCCCTAATCCTCTATGGATGACATTATGAAATATGATGAGAGACTTAAATCAGAATAATTGGTTGCTCAGCTGCATAAAGGTAAAGTTCAGTTTTTTTTTAATAATAATATTGGTAGCACTTTATTTTACAGTCCTGTTCCTCATGTACTGTACTGTACATACTATGTACTTATTATAGTAATTACAATAACTATGTAATAACTAGGTACTAACCCTGAACCTACCCCTAAACCTAACCTTACCCCATGTAGTTACCTTGTATTACCAGAACTTTCTTAGATAAATACACTGTAAGTACACTATAAGTACATGTTAGTACACGTACTGTAAAATAAAGTTCAACCATAATATTTATATTTTAATATATTATAGATGAATACAAATTAAAATATTATAAATATGCCATATACTTTTTTTATCAATACAGCAATTTTAAAAATTATGGGTTAATTTACTTTTTTCCCAACTAAGTTATTGGAACCTGCAAATCCTTTTATCGGTCAATCTCTAGTATTGACTCTGAGAAAGAGGGAGATTAAGGGAACAAAACAACAACAGCAACCAGAATGAGAAAAGAGGAATTTAAGCAAAGTGCCCAGGATGACAGATGCGGGTGTCAAAGAGCGAGAGTGCGAGAGGCTGCACGTAAGCAGATGACACTGACATCATGATACAGTTGGCTTCTCACTTCCGTCTAGGGCTCGATTAGTCATTCCTTCCAGCCAGGTGCATGCTCACATAAACTTACTGTATGCACTGCACACACACTCCTGTGGAGGTGGATAACAGGTGCTCTCCACTTCCTGTAACCTGTCCTGGGAACCGTTCTTCCTGAAGCTGCTATTTAATACTCGTGGGGTTGAGCTTTCCTTGTTATTGTCAGTCACAGTGATTATGTTGAGAGTTTGCATGCATATGGATGTCACTGGCATGCAGGACATCTGAAAGACAGGTACTATTCAGTGTCTATTCAGTACTGAACTGTGATGTCCAGTGATGTCCAGACCCACCCAGAACCATAGTATTTCACAAAAAAATCTCCATATTTCTCAATTTCTGCAGAATTTGACCGCTCAATATTTAGATTTGGATGGATGGATAGCTAGAATGACAGAAAATGGAAAGATTGACCTATAGGACGATGGATGGATGGAAGCATAGATAGATGGACCAACAGAGTGATGGATAGATAGACCAGACGAACGATGGAGGGATGGACGTATAGCTAGAATGATGGATAAATTGACCAACAGAATGATGGATGAATGGATGGATGGATGGATGGACAGATTGACCAATAGATTGATGGATGGATTGTTGGTTTGATAGCTATAACAATAGATGATTAGCTAGAATGACAGAATGATGGTTAGATTGACTGATAGAAAAATGGATGGACAGATGGATGGATGGAAAGAATGATGGATGGATAGCTAGAATTATAATTAAGGAATAGATTGACCAATAGAATGATCATGGACAGATGGATGATGGAAAAAATTATGGATGGATAGTTAAAAATGACAGAATGATGGATCGATTGACGACCGATAGAATGATGATGGACTGATGGAAAGAAAATGCTAGAATGATGGATAGATTGACTGATAGAATGATGAAGGATGCACTGATAGATCAATTGATGGATAAATAGCTAGAATGACAGAATGATGGATCGATTGACTGATAGAAATGGATGGATGGCTGGATGGATGGATTGACCAACAAATGATGGATGGATGGAGGGATGGCTAGAATGACTGATAGAATGATGGATGGATGGATGGATGATGGATGGATGGACGGACAGACAGCTAGAATGATGGATAGACTGACCAATAGAAATTATGGATGGATGGATGGATTGACAGATGGACAGACAGCTAGAATAATGGATAGACTGACACATAGAATTATGGATGGATTGAATGGATTGATAGACAGATAGAATGATGAATTGCTAGAAATGATGGATAGACTGATGAATTGGATGGATATAAAAGGATAAATTGAATCAGAAAATGTATCTTTTTTTTTTTACTATAATAAATCGAATTTCTTCACCAACATTGTCTAAAATTGTAAAAAGTTGTCAAAATCCCTCTCCACAACTG
>NC_039250.1:7441912-7515819 GCF_003368295.1 Carassius auratus
AGTCACATTCTCCATGAAGACGAGGCATAGATCCCAGCTTTTCGCTTTGCACTCGATATATTAGATATTTCTAATCCTCGACGGCTCACGACATTCCACTTAAACGAATAAAAAGATACTGCCTTTTCCGTAAAACATTAATGAAATGTTTATTTAAAGCTGTAAGGAGGAATATAATGCTCGACGACTGGTCTCTCAAGCTTGAACTGCGTTTTGGAGGACTTGAATTGGGCTGTGTGACTGTGTGTTGCAACCAGGAAGCGAATCCACATAAAGACAACAACAAACGTTGGGCTGTGGGAAAGAATGGCTGCCAGCGAATCGTTCTGAAGAACTGTTTTTATCGGAATTCGAATTCTGACCGGGATTCCGATTCATTCGACAGCGCGCGCCGTCTGCTCGAGGGACACAGCGGTATCTAGAAGAGAGTGGCTCGCGCGAGCAAATTCGAAACGAAAAAGAAACAGAAAGTCAGAAGCTCGCGTCCATCTTGCGTTCTGCGTACAGTTCCGTTTGACATCGCTAGTAGTCGTAGTCCAACAATAAAAACGACGCAGTTCGTAGCAAATTATACGATGATTTATCTCTGAATGTCGATTCAGCGATTAAAATGGAAGTTGAATATGGTTATATATCGATAATGAGTAGAAACCAGTTGCATGAATTAACAAATATCCATAGTTGCTCTGACAAGGCCTCATTTACTCTTCCGGCCTTTAGGTGGCGCTATTCAGTTTTCTGAATTCCTGAACTCCACTCGTACGCCTAAAAGAACATTTAGTCCTGGACGAAATGTTCACTGAGCAAAACAAGGCTGATTTTGTCCTGGGGGTTGTTTCGTAAAACAAGTGTACGAAATGAGCCAGGCTTGTTTCAGTTAGTCTGACAACAGTTGATTTGGTTCAAAATAAATCAGACTAACTGAAATAAGCCTGGCTCATTTGGTAAACTTGTTTTGTGAAACGTGCCCCTGCTGTGCCTGCAGACCTTTGGTCAGGCAAAGCCAAAGAAGGTGTAATGCATATAGAAAATATTTAAGCCTAGTTTTGAAGGAATGCAGACAATACAGTTTAAACATATTACTTGTAAGTGGAACTAGACATATTAATATAGGATAATAAAAATGGGTAATTCTACAGAAATGTCCATTTTTGGTATGGCTTACATTAAAACTTAGACCACATTATTAAATTACCCTTTGACTTTATGAATACACATAAATGACAGCTTTATCCTTTTTTATATTTTTTGTGCCTTTATTTAAAAACTACGTGTACTACCATTTTTGTCTGTCACTGATGTTATCTTACTTTGGTTAAGATACTTAAGGTTTTAATAAAATATTATTTCTCAATTTTTTTCAGCACTTGTAGTCAGATACAGAAAAATAATGATAATGTAACAAATGAGGAGATTTTGTTTTATTTATTTTAATCAGGTTTGTTAAAAGTGCGAATGATGTTAGTTAATTTGCGCAACTATGTATTTGCTATAACAATGAAATATTTGCAAAAACAGTTATAAACCTGTAATGATGCCAAACCTTTTTAAATCTTAACTCTTGAGTGTAACAGAAATCAATGGATATAAACATGTCATATATGACACATTTTTATTTAGTGTGATAGAAAAATAAACATGGTAACACAAGTGGCACAGTGAATCTCGTATAAGGGTATTCTATAGGTCTTTGGACTTAACAAATGGTAGAAAAACCTGTTTTTGTTACCTCAAAATAAGCACTTAGCCCTCTGGCTGTGGGGACAAGCAGTTTTGTGGTGCTTGGAACTTCTTTATAATTAATTAAAAACAAATATTGCCATCTTAATGGCTCAAAGGTTTAACTGTTGAATTAACTGATTGTTTTATATTTTAAAATATAAACATTTTTAACCCTTAAGTGTTTTTCAAGTGTAAATTTGCGTAAAGGCTGGGGACAGAAAAAATTAACATTTCCATAGAGAATATAGCGGTGGCCACAAAATATTAGAACACTAGTATTTTCACCAGCTAAAAACAAGGTTTTAAGGCAGTTCTTTCTTTTGTTTTTAGTGTGTCTGTAGGTATAGCAGTTTATATTTCCAAACATTCATTTTGCCGTTAATTGTTAATATCATGAGATTTTTGTCTGACAGCATCCAGTGCTCCACACAGAGATCTGATCTCATCATCAAGCAGTCTGTTTGAATTGACATGAAGAACAGAACAAACTGAGACAGACTCAGTCCAGAAGAACTGTGGCAATGTCTCCAAGATACTTCAAGAAACCTATCTGCAAATACAGTGCAGTCAAATGTTTTAGGCATTTGTGTAAAAATGCTGTAAAATGAGGATCCTGTCAAAATAATGTCATAAATAGATTTTCTTTATTAATTAACTACTATTAACTAAATAAAAGGGGTTTTGCCCTAGGTGCACTTTCACATAGTTTTTCCGGTAGCTTTGCAGGAAGGTCTCTTGAAGCATCTTTCCATACAAATGTCCATTGTTTAGAACAATTATGTTAACATTTAAGTATCAAATATGATAAAACAGGCTTTGAAGAAATACATCTCTCAGTCACTGGATATGTTTGCCTTCAGAATGAAAACTAAAGAGGTCATTAAACTATGTATTTAAATTTGACACATTATTCGGAGGTATAGAATAATATTTATATGCTGAAGGAGTGGATGCCGAGTTGCCATATCCTTCATACTGATATTAATTATATTATTACATGATTTCTTGTTTGACTATTAATCAAGTTATGGCAAGAGTGAAATGTTTAACCTTATGTGCGCTTACGAGATATTAAAGAATCCCTGTTCTACCCTGTATTTCTTTTGCTCAAGATTAATGTCCACATATTATGTGTGTGTATCCAACCGTAATGATAAGACACTCGCCCATGCTAGAAAGCCTTGAATTTTAGATTAGTTTCTCTGTGTATGTGTGTTAGTATCTGTCTGTACAGGGAGAAGCTCAGACAGTCCCAGGACAAACGATCAACTGCCAGTGTCCAGCGTATCAGATATACGTCTTTGGAGAGTTTATCTAGGTTTTGGAACCAATCAGAATTTTGTTGACTTATGTATTGACGCAATTAGTATCCTCTGTCAGGGTATAACTGTGGTTGATTTTGAGTTGTATGGGGGGCGGCCTACGAACTCCGTCGAGAGTATTGAAGCTGACTTCTGCTGATGAAATTGCAAACTATTTTCTTCAAGTAAAATTATTATTAGTAATTGAACTCATCTCTGACTCCTGGTCTTCATTGCCAAATATCTGGTCCTTGGGTTTTAACTGTAAATTCCCCAACAATGCATTTTATGAAAGTAGTCTGAAATACCGTCTTATAAATCCTATTGATTGACTGTGCAATTGAAAGGGTGGTGTCCCTACAGTGGTTCAGGCTGTAGGATTGCCAAAGGACTAAAGAAACGTTATCAGCACAATGGTATATGAAACTGGACATTTCTAGTCTATTACCACCCACTGCCACTTATACCAACGACGGAAATAAGCACAGTTACAATAGGTAAAGATGTGGGAGAACTTTGCTATTAAGTGACTATATTGCATTGCAATAGGTAGCACTTCAAAATAATATAGAATCAAGACTAGTTAACACATAATTAATAATTGAAATGGTTTAATAACAAAATTTTGTTATGGTTTCATTTGAATTGGTTACAAAATAGATAGATATAGTTAATTGTATCCAACATGTTAAATATTACCTGAGACAGAAAGAGAGAGGGGGAGGTAGAGAGGGCAAGAGCCCGAGAAGAGAGCTCCAGCAAACGAAAGAGTCAGCAAAGAGAAAGAGTGAGCAGTAAGAGAGAGCAACTCTTCTTTTATCCCTTCCTTGACCATGTGACTGAAACCCAAATGTGAGACATTCAAACTGACCAATCAGCAGGCTACACCTCCCCCACTGTGCAAAAGGTGTGACAATTAGCAGACCCAGATCTAAACACATGGTGGCCTACAGGCCTTGATTGATATCAGCACTTCAATGCCTTCAGAAATGCCAAATGGGACTTTGTTACTCAAGATAGCTTGGGACAGGAAAATAGAAGTCTTTTTGATAATTTTTGACCCTATACTATCAATAATTTGGCCATACTTTCTGGCCATATAAATGTCAGCATTTGCATCAAATTGCTGTTTTTGCTCATTGTGGGCTAAAATTTTGTTTTTATTTATTATTATTATTTTAATAAGGTTAATTTAACTGTTAAATTGTATATTTTTATTGGTTTACTTGCACAAATAAATTAAAAAGGGTAATTGTGGTAATGTCATTATGAAGAAATTGATTCCATTCATCAAAGATTTTTATCTGTGAATCAAAACTTCACAAGTGCATATACATAAAATATTAAATGAGCACGTAAAATAAATAACAAATTCCACAGCCACACAAACATATCATCTATTAAAAAGAACAAAGCTTATCAGTAGAAAAATAAAACATATTGCAAATGGTTTGCAGTCTTTCCACTTTCCCAGAAAACAGATCGTTCTCTATTCGCCTCTAATCATATGTCACAATGAACTGTTTTCTGTTTAATATGAAAATGGTTTGATGAGTCCACTATCCATGGCTCTAGACAGACAGGCGCGGGCAGCATTAATAGCATCCTGCTTCTTGGGGTTGTCCTCTAGTTTTGCCATATGTCAGGATTTCCAGCAGTTCACATTCAATGAGCTTCTTGGCTAGTTGTTCATCAGCATCCAGCATATTAAACACTGTCACAAGACCTCTGTGCTGAATTTCAGGGTTGTCATGAATGCACAATCACTGTATGATCTCAAGCCACTGCCCAGTCTGTAGATAATAAAACATAATAACAGACATCATCTTTGGTATGAGTATCTGATAGCAACATTGGACCACATGTACCACAATACTTAGGAAAGTGGTAGATGACAGTTTGACAAATGATTCACATAGAACTGACTGCTGTTTATGATACATACTACTTTAGTGATCTTAACAGCCAGTTTCTTCAGTTTTTGATGGCTGCAACACATAAAAAGTTTCTGGGACAGAGGCAAGGTAAAAGGTTATAGAATATCCATGTTAAACTGATTTGAAACATTTCACAGTAAGCAGGTGAACTGGTAATATGTCCACGTATCATGTATAAAAGGTTATAAAAGGAGCATCTCAGTCTTTGCAAGCAAAGCTGGATCATGGCTCATCACTTGTGCCAAATTTCACAAGAGAAGTGTCAAACAAATCCCGTTTCGCATTGCAGAATTGCAAAGAATTTAGGTCTTTCGACAAGTACATAATATAGTGAAAAGAAAAATATTTTCTTTGTACATTTGTCAGTTAAACAAAAGTTAAAGAGAAGGAACAAATCACAGATTTATTGCATTTTACAAAATATCCAAAAGTTTTATTTGAATTTGATTCTGAATTTGAATCTTGCTTTCCATCTTTGCAGTGTGCGCTTGCTTACAGTTCCTCCTACAGTTTCACAAAGTTCTAGGAAGTCACTTCCTGTTTCAGTTTCTAACTGCAGTCCTTTAGCACATTTTGTTCTCATTTCTTGTTGATCTTGGTCTTAATGCATTTTGTTTTTGGATTTTTCTGCCTATTTTGTTTCTGAATTCTGCATTTCCTAAATTATTAGCTTTTAATATGTAATTTTGGGGTTTTAGATCAACTAAAGTGTTTTAAGATCATCACCAGATGACGGATGGGACATTTTCTATATACACTATAAGTTTGTCATTGAAGGCAGCCAGATTTGTAAGACCTAGTAAAGCTTCAAAGTTTTCTAGACCATCTCGTTCTGAGTTTAGCAAGGAAACCAATGGTCTCACAACTTCATATATCTGTTTTGGAAAGGAAAGATATATGGAAAATGAGGTATTTGATTTGTAAATGCTCAAAAAACATGCAAAATAAGATACTGTGTTGCAATTACTGTGCAATGTATACATATCTTTTAACATCTCACAAACTGACTTTTGTAGTGATAAACATGTAAAAGGTTATCTTACCCTCTCGCCAGGGAAGATGATTTCAGGGTTGGAGATGGCTGCTATCTTTGCCAGAGCATGGTTGGCCTTTATTTTTCCTTTGTCAGTTCCCTCGAGTGCTAATGGTATCAAAGCCTGTAGCACATAGTAGTGAAAAGTTTTAATTACAAAAGATTTACTGAAGTATCTACTGGGGCTGTGTTTGGTCCGTGGCCTTTTACCTTTCCTCCACCTTGAGCCACGATCTTTAATATTTTCTGCCAAGGCAAGAAACACTCTGTGTGGACAAAAATAGTAAGAGCATTAACTTCAGCAGCAAAAAATCATCAGCTCATATTAGATTTTAGAATGCTAGCTTTAGCATCAGGCTATAGATTTAAAAACAAAGCATGTAATAACAAAATAAATTACAATAAAAAAAGTTTAATCAATCAATCAATAAATAGTCTTTTATTAAATGTGATTTCTAAATGTCTTTTGAATTTCAATGCTTTCATTTGATGAAGTCAGTAATTCAGTGTAAAACAAGCTGTGTTTGCTGCCAACCCTAATCAGAACAGACTTTTGACCCATTTTTGAGTCTTACCGTGCTAGCATCTCTTTGGTCTGATCAGTCAGGATAGAATTATCTGATTTGACCATGACAGCGAGAGCTGATGTGACTCCAGCTTTCAAAAGCCTCTTCACTTGCCTTTCAATGAAGTCCTTCTTATCCTGAAGCACAAGATAAATGTTTTAAAATGAAGCTATATATTAACTCGTCCAGCATAGCATTTCAAGAAGTGACATCACAGACCTTATCTAAAACGAATTCTAATTCTTGTATACTAAGCATACATTAATTGAGAAACTACGTGGAGTATTTGTAGTTTTAAAGATTGATTAGCCACATCACAGGATTCTGTGTATGTTACCTTCGGGTGCTGCTCAGGGACGTGTTGTTTGGAGAACTTGGCCAGCTGCACCATCTCAGGGATGATCTCTTTCTTGTCCTAGCTGTTGGTGCAATTGACCAGGGTGCAGGCGACCGCATAGAGGATGGTCTTATCTTTTGACTAGAAGAGAACAATGATGTGTTACCATTTGTACATTTATATGTAAATCTCTATTAAGTAATATGGATTGAAAAAATCTGCACAATTGATCAGGTTAATTAAGTCTTTTTATCTTTTAACACACACCTTGGCAAGTTCAAACATGGCCCTTAGGGCTGCTTCATCCTCAACAAAATCATCTTTTACGTCAGCATCATTCGTAAGGTAAGCCAAACCTTCAACGGCCCATTTCCTTGTACGCACATCAAGTGTAGGGTTGCAGAGCCACCTGGAATAAACCAAATCTAGTTGAAATGCAATGCTGAACCACTGCCACTGTTGACAATGTAAATGTAGGTGGTCGTATGTTAATGAATTTTCCAGGAGCATTACTCCAGTCTTCAGTGTCACATCCTTCAAAAACCAATATACTTATTTCCTGCTCTAGAAGCATTTCATATTATTATCAATGCTGAAAACAACCACTTAAAACTGTAAAAAAAAAATGCATTTATTTGAAGTATAAATCTTTTGAAAATTACAAGTGTCTTTACTGTTGCTTTTTAGAGCCAAATACAAATCTCACTGACCCCAAACCTTTGAATGCTACTTTATGTTTGAACAGAGCTCATGCAAAATTATATTAAAATATCATATTAATCCTACAGATGAAGAATAGCTGGCATGCTCACTTTCTGCACTGCTTGTTTCTCAGTGGAGCCCTCAGCAAATTGTCTCATGCTGTAATCTCTCCTCCAGCGGACCCCAGTTTACACAGACCCTGAGAAAATAAATTAGATGTATCATGTTACATATGCAAAAATATAACAACTGCTCTTGTTCAATAACTAATGAACACAAAAAACACAGTTTGAATAGTGCGTAAAGTGTCTGCTCACCACAAGGGCTCTGATCTTGATCTTCTCATTTTTAGTTTTCTTGTACATGTCCTTCAACAGAGTTACTCCATTGCTGATGAAGAAGGAGGTCTTGCTGGTTTTGGTGGACGTGTGAATGAGGGCCTTCACTGCTACCAACTGGTCCACTTCTCGCTTAGATCCACACAGGGCCACCATCATCTCCATAACCCCCTGAAGACCCACAAGGACGTTGCCCACATCGAAAGGCCCCTGAAGAAGGCCTGACAGAGTATTGATTGCATGGATGTTTTTATCCATGTCGTTGGGGTCAAACTTGCCCCTTATAATGGTAACCAGCGACATTAATTATCAACTCCATATAGATGTTTATATTCAATCCTAATTTTTTGTAGTGAAAGTGGAACTTACTTAATATATTCATCACAGATATCTCTGAAGTTATCTCTCTCAGGGTAACAGCATATGAAATTTACCATTCATATGCAAAAAGCACATACTCCGTAAGTCCTTATAATCATGTTAAGATTTTATATTAGAACAAAGGCTATAAAAAACTGCTTTGGGTGCATTTTATGCAAATAATTATCCTCATACACACAGTTGCTCAGTTAGAATACTCCAAATACATTAAAGCCCATGCACAGCTATCCACTGTTATTATGACATTGATATATTTATGAACTAAAATGATTAATAACAAACCATGGTCAATGGTGGAAAGGCCTTTGGAGTTATCCGTGTTTTTCTTGTCTTTCTTGGCACATTCTTGGTCAGGAGGTTCAGAGCCTGGTCTCGGCCATGTTCAGATACCTTTTGTGCTCACGATCATTTCCAACAAGGCAAGTAGAATTTCCTTCAAGTCCTTACTGGAGTCTGCCAGTCATTGGACAAGAGCAATTTACAATTTATCTCAATTGCACTCAGTCGGGTCAATTATGACAATCTTCAGTAATATGTGCTCAGATATCCTCTCTTACCGAGTACAAGGGCCTCTTCTTTGCCGTAATTCTCTTGTCTCCTCCAGAAAGGGAGTCATAGACACACTGGAACAGGTTTGCAGTGGCCAGAACAATCTCTTCATTATCTATGCTGCACAGCTTTCTAATTCCCACCGTGTGGATGATGGCAGATGTCTTTAAAACCCAAACATATTATTAGCACAGATATTTTAAACAAATGGTCACAAATAAAGTGAAAAGAGGAAGTGCACCAAGACGACTGATGTTCCTTTAAGATCCCATGCAATTAAATGGGTGTTTTGTGGCCTTTTTTTCTTATTAGCTTACTACTTTCATCGCATTTGTTTCTGCAACTGGCAAAACAATTTTAGTATTTTTTTAAATTATATATATATATATATATATATATATATATATATATATATATATATAAGTGAGCATCTTTATATTATATTATATGATATTATATGTTTATTGATAATATTTAAATTTAGACAATATGTTGATTTAAGGATGTTTGTTTTTCTGCCAAAAACAAGAAAATGCATTTTTACCAATTATTTTTGTTTGGTAGCCTTTATTGTATCCATTATTATATTATTCATCTATATTATTTAATTTTTATTAATTATTGCACAAACCACCAAAATAATTTTATACAGTATCTTTGTCTTGTTTTTCAAGAAAATAAAATTCAATCATTTAAAAAAATAATAATAATAATAATACAGCATCTTAATAAGTGCATGAATTATTATATTATATTATATTATATTATATTATATTATATTATATTATATTATATTATATTATATTATATTTTTTTTTTCTGATAATGAATAACAAATTTATAAATTCAAAGAATATGTTGATTGAGGGATATATGTCTTAGTCACAAAAATAAGCATCAAATTTTATGATTTATGCTTTAAAAAAGGGGAAAACTGCAATATTGTGAGGATGTTTAAATGGAGGATTTTTTTTAGGGGGAAAAGGTAATAAAATTATTTTGGTAATGAAATCATTAAATTATTATTATATATATATTTTTTTGCAGTTTTACTTACCCTTGCTCTGTGGCCTGTGCACATTCCTGACAGGGTTTGGATGGCAGCCAGGATCATCTCAGGTTTGCCTGTCTCAATGAGTTGCACGAGTAAAGGCACACCGTTGTTCTGGAATATTCTCTCTGCATCCGCGTCCTCTCTGGCCAGTACAATCAGGTTGTTGGCAGCCTAGTGGACCCAACAAGCATTTTTGTTCAGGTTTACTGAGAAATATGTGACTGAGAATATGTGTTTTTACTGTTTTAAGCTAACAGTAAACAGCATAGGAAGTTGTTTTCTTGCTTTTACTTATCTGATTCATCTGAAAACAGAATGTCAAACATGTTCTGTACTCTGGAGTCGGTTGAGAAGGTTGTTTTCAGCTGTGGGGAACTCTATAGAAACTCAGATGTGCATGTGAACTCAAAAGCATCTTGAGAAAAACGATCATTACCTTCTGTTGGATCTCAGCTCTGAGGTTTTATATAGGCTTGTAATGTATAAATGATTCTTACCTTTTTCAGGAAACAGACTGATCTGTTCCTGTAGATGACTGCCAGTGCTTTCTTGTCTTTACAGGACTTAATGGATTTAGTAGCACTCGATGGCTTTGTCGATTTCTCCGGCCTGGAAGTGCTTGTTGCCCTCTTCCTTGAATAGAACTGGATCTGCGATTTCTCCCATCTAACAAAGAAAGTTACAGTTTAAAAGGTTACATATTGTTCACATGCAACTCTTTCCTGTATACAGTCAAATTCATTCAAGTGTTCCATTTCAACTTAGTTTGATTGAGCTTTCAGACAATATACTTGCACACAACATTAAAACAGCAGGATTAGCCTCTTAAAAAATACAGCAAATGACCAGAGCTGACCGATGGGAGGAGGTGTGGAGCTGTGACTCATCCTTTTAGAATGGAAGAACTCTCGAAGATAGTGGTAGAACTCGGGGAAGGTGTTACAATCATAACAAAACACCCTGCAGACTTCTGGGAGGTGCTGGTGAGTGACACTGTTGTGTCATGTTTATATTGGGTCGAGAGACACACTGATGCTAAAAGTGCTGTCAACACTACTGCTACTACAGCAACAACTACTAGCCTACTTATAATCACTACATTATATATGTTACATTATATAATATATATGTTGTTTATGCACAGTAATTAATTCGATTTTATATTATTTTTAAGTGTTAGTATTAATACCTATATATAAAATGTTTTGTGTTTTTAAAATAAAATACAAAATTTTTTACCCCAATGAGCTAAAAACACAAACCTCACAGACAGAAAAAGCTTTTACTTTTTGCCCGATATTTTCTGTACTGATCAAAAGTGACATTGAAAACATTTATAATATTTACAAAGGATTTCTATTTTAAATAAACCGTGTTATTTAAAAAAAAAATGTTTCTTGAGTACCAAATCTGCATATTAAAATGATTTCTAAAGGATCATGTGACACTGAAAACTGGACTAGTGGCCACTGAAAATTTAGCTTTGCCATCATCATTATTAATTACATTTTTTTAATTTATTCAAATAGAAAACTGTTTTTTTTTTAATTGTAATAATATGATGTTTCTGTATTTTTGATCAAGTGATTACAGCCTTGGTGAGCACAAAATACTTTTTTTCAAATATATTCAAAAATCTTACTAAACCCGAAATATTTGAATGTAAGTGCAGACTGTACATAACGCAATTGAATGGTAGCGAAATACATACAAATTTGCCAAAATAAAATGGACACTCGTTCACAAACAATGCATGTCGCTATAATCTCAAAACGGCCAAATACTGGTTCACATGAAATTCAGACCAACACAAAGTTCATTTATAATAATGATTTAATAAATTATGGCCTTAAAACAAATAAAATGTGCAATAATATTCAAAAGACGGTTCTGACATGGCATTTCAAATCAGAAGTGCACTAGCATCTAACATCAAGCAATCATTTGGACAGCTCTAGGAAAAGGATCTCCTGAGAGATTGTATATGCGTGTATGAAACTCACCCGTCCCCACTTGAAAGACTGACTGCATTTTAGCACATAAAATCATTCTGGCATCTGGATACACGTAAATAATGCACACTGCCAATGCAAATCCCACTCTTGATTATCAGGAGCTGATGTACCAGTGTAAATCTGAGCATGACTGACGTTACACAGTGAAAGACACTCCTACATTTACAGTTCATTTACAGAGATGTCTGAGAACATCTGTTGTTTCCTAGAAACTTTGTTGGCTTGGAAAGAAAACGTCAGGATTATTACTCCAGTGGGGAGAACTACGGTAACACACACTTGTATAATGTATGAAAATTGCACAAAGCTCGGTTCCATAGAGTTTGAATCGCCACGCAATGCATCACTAAAGACTAGATCCTTTAAGAGGTAAAGAAGATAGCCGTTATAAACCATCTTTGCATATCAAAGGAGCGTAATTATTGCATGTTTCCAAAACAATGAATGGCGTGATGTGACGTCTGTCTTCAGTCAGAGCCCAGAGCTGGCTGTAATGTAAGGGCTGCAAAAGCTGAATCAGCATCTGGTTACAGATGTCCATGAATCTGAACTCTTGTAGCCAGTTTCCCTCCAAACAGAGGAAATGTTTAGCACTGTGATCTGATGATTGTTGATGTTGTATTGGCGAATGTTTTCTTTGTTTGGCAGCAGGTGGCGCTCTCGGCACATGAGGATCTGGAGGACTGCAGAAGCAGGTGATGGGGAGGTCATGTCATTTTGGTCCTTACTGGAAAAGAGAGGAACAATATGATCAACGTTTATAGAAGTTGTAAATTATTAGTGGCAGTACTACTTTCATAATATACAGTACATTAAAAAGTATATTAAAGGCTTTTAATGTAATATAAATAATTACAGTATTGTTTTTTATACATTTATAATATTTTAACAGTAGGAGATTATTTTGTTTTATATTATTATTTTATGCTTATTATTTATTTTATATAATATATTACAAAGGTTTATCTTATTACTTTTTTCCTAATATATTTTTGCATTTTTATACATTATAGACATATTCTGATATGTCTAAATATTGATATTTTATTTAACATGTTATAAATGTTTTAATATTTATAATATCATATTAAATTCTAAATTGTATTATTTATATTACAAATGTTATTCTTTTATTTTTATTATTAAACCTTTTTAAATGATAAATTGTAAAACTGACTGACTAGCCTTAATCTGATATTTATAAATATTGATAAAAATCAGGGATAAGATTTGTCAGTCAAAACTACAAGTTATAATTTTATTATAAATTAAAATAAAAGAATAACATTTGTTATAGGTAAAAGGTTTGTATTTATAATAATAATAATAAACCTTTTTAATATAATATAAACAGTAACTTAGAATTAAATCTGTCATTCATACATGATATATCTAATATTTTATACATTACATTTATAATGTTAAGAATTAACATATAACATTAATATAAAAACCTTAAAAAAAAGAAAATGTATACATACATGTTCATTATTATATTGTATATATTTATAATTTATAAATATTTAATTCAATAATAAATTCAATAAAAACAATATATTCATATACTGTACATATGCACAAAATAGATTATAATTGGTCCTGAATGTTTATTGGTTAATATACAGAATATTACCTGCTATGCTGCAACTGACCAATTAGAATCTTCTATTCCAAAGAGCCACATAATAATAGATTTGTATTATTTTTGACAGTTTCATTGCAGATCCCAAACACCTTATGCAGGGTAGGCATCATATTTAATTCAATGGGAGTAAAAATAAGGCTGTGAGGGATTAAATAGCACAGTGGATATATAGTGTTCCTTGGTATTGATAATTAGGTCAATAAAACACTCATAAATCAAAAAACAGTGCAATCTATTGAACTCATTATACTTATGTTCCTCATATTTTAAAATGTTCAATATGACCCTGACTAAGATCCCTAGATCCTTAGAGATCGACTAACTGTCCTGCACAAACTCACAAAGTAGACATCCAGCACCGAGTCGTCATCTCTGTCTATGTCCATGGTGCTTTGCTCCGATGTCAGACAGATGCCGCTGTCCTCCAATGTAAATGTTGAGCAGGCACATCTGAAAGGAAACAACAGCAGCAGTGAATCAGAGGACAAATGAAGAGTCCTCAAAACATGACGGATGAATATTGAGCAAAGCCTGTGTGTCTGTGTGTGAGGGAGACCAGTACAGAGTGCTGTAAATTTCTCATCATTACTGTGACATGTTTCAGATGAGTGCTGGCCATCTAGATCCACTTTGGAATGTGCTTATGTTTTTATTGCCTGTAATAATCTCTTGAGTTATTGCTGCCATGGCAACCAGACCCTTGTTCACCTCATGAACATAAAGCACTTTGAGCATGTGACACTTTTCAGACGCTGAGGGTGTTCATTAACACAGGCTCACCCTGGACTTCATCAAACGCTTTGACTGCCTGAGGTCAGCGAGGTATATTTTTTAAAAGAAATCAATACTTTAATTCGAAAAGAACGCATTAAATTGATCAAAAGTGACAGTGAAGACTTGTTTTTTTGAAGTTGTTTTTTTAATTTCTTTGAATTTTCCACAAAAATATTAAGATGATGATAAAAAAATCAGAATGATATCTGATGGTTCATGTGTCATTGAAGACAAGGGTAATGCTGCTGAAAATTCAGCTTTGCATCACCGAAATAAATTTCATTTTAAAAAGCATTCAAACAGAAAACAATATTTTAAATTGTAAAAATATTTCACTTTTTATTACTGGTGTCTGTATTGTAAATCAAATAAATGCAGCCTTGGTGAGCAAAATGTAAACTTTTCCGAGATCAAACTTACCATTTGAAATGTGTACATCCCTAAAATGAAGTCTAAGCAATAGCAATAGTCTGCCTTAGGAACCACCTTTACTTAACCTATTATGTTAAGTCAACAAGATAGCATCAGACTCAGCTCTTTTATCTCAGTAATCATTGTTCAAGCTGAGGAGCACCGAATGCCCCTTTTCGTGGTATTGTGTGTCATAAAACAACACCACTATTTTATCCGTCCTTAGCAAGCAGGTGAAATATTTATGAGGTCTTTTCACAGGAATTCTTCTTAAAACAGGTGTGAGTCAAAGGTGAAGAGATCAGTGAAAACCAGACACAAAGAATCCAGCAGCAGAACAAGTGTAGCATGAAAGCAACTGGTCAGCTGCTCACGCTACAGCAGGATACAAGACATCGAGCTCAAGTGTCACACGGTCGCATTGTTTGGCTATATTCAACTGACTTTGTTAGTTAAAGGAATAGTTCACACAAAAATCGAATATTTGTCATCATTTACTCAACCCTCCTGTCATTCCTAAGCTTTCTTTAATGGAAAACAAAAGGATTTTGAAGTATCTGTTGCTCTTTTAAATGTAATAAGTAAATAAGTAAAGGAACAAACCTGAAACTCAAATCATATGACAAAAATTATGATTATTTAGCTTTCCTTGGTATGTATCTCTATGAGATAAGTTTTAATTTGTGAAGGAATGATTCTTTTGAACTTAACCGATTCCCTTTAAATTCACTCTGAATGATTTATTAATCAACTGAACTGATCTGGTTTGTCAATATTTACTCAACCCTCATGTCATTCCTAACCTATTTCACGTTCTTTCTTTGGAGAAACAAAAAGGTTTTGAACAATTTCAATTCACAAAACTGCTCTGAATGATCACTGTGGTTCAAAGAGGATAATTGGAGCATAACCACTTACATTTTGGTCTGTTCATCTCATAACATTTAAAATCATATGATGCACAAGTCATATGGTTATTTTTACGATACTTTTATGGTGCTATAACCCCCTTCTGAAGCCTGAAAGCCTCAGTCCATTTTCATTATGACTAAGTGGCTAAAAGAAAAAATGATCCATTTGTGTTCCATGGAAAGAAGTCAAATGTGTTTGTTAAATGATGACTGAATTTTCATATTTTAGTTGAACTGCCCCATTCAGTATCTCTGTGGTTTTAAGAGAAGTGGAGATGTGAGGAGGTAAGAGGTGTGTGTTGGGTTGATGGGTCTGAAGCTTTGTGAGATGTGAAGTGTCACCTTTCGTTCGATCTGGCCTCCCGGTACCCATCGGTGACATAAATAGAGGGTGGGGAGAGGGTGTGGCTCAAGGAAGAGGCTTCATAGGGGTAAGGAGTCTGAGGGACCAGGTCAGGACGGTTATAGGACCAGTACACTGTGGGATGAGCAGACAAAACATCATACGAGGTAACTGGGAGGAACAATAAAGTACAGTACATGACAAAGTAACTAAACTAACATTTAAATGTGTGGAGTCTACAAAATATTATTGTTTTTGTAAGAAGTATTATTTGAAACAGCAAAAAATGTAAAATATTATTGCAATGTAAAATAACCATTCAACCATGTCAACGCTGAATTTTCAGCATCATTACTCCAGTCTCGTGTGATCCTTCAGAAATCATTCTAGCATGCTGATGTGCTGCTCAAGAAGATTTACAGTTGTGCTGAATATTTTTTTTTTTTTTTTTCAGGATTATTTGATGAATAAAGTTCAAAAGAATAGCATTTATTTAAAACATAAATAATTTGGGTAAAACTTTAGTATGGGGTCCAATTCACACTGATAACTAGCTGCTTATTAGCATGTCTATAATTAACATATTGGCTGTTTATTAGTGCTTATAAAGTACATATAATGCATGACTTCCATAATCCTACCCAGTTTCCTAAACTTAAGAACTACCTTATAAACTATAAGTAAGCATCAAATAAGGAGTTAATTGAGGCAAAAGTTATAGTTAATAGTTAGTTAATAGTGTGAACTGGACCCTAAAATAAAGTGTGACCATAATGGGTAACAATGTGAATATTTTTACTGTCACTTTTTATGAATTTAATGTATACTTGCTGAATAAAAGTATTCTTTATATACCGGTATATACCGACCCCAAAGTTTTGAATGGTAAGATCTCACATTTTCTATTATAATTCATACCCAGCAGCAGCTCTGAGCAGATGACTAATATAGCAGTACAAAAGGTCAAAGCAAGGACACTTAGTAACTTCTGCCGCTGAGGTTTGTGTATGGTAGTAAATGCGAATTAAACGAGGAAGACATGACTGTCAGGAAAAAAAAATGACTGTCTCAGGCGGCAGCTCATTTTTCAGGGTTTTTCCAAGAAATATTGCACAAAATAAAAAGAAGACACTTCTTGTTTGTGTATGTCAGCGGTAATAGAACTGATGTTTGCAAGTAAATGTCACCATTTGTCTTTAGTGATGGCATAAGATGCCAATCAAGGGCTTTTTACACCGCACTTCACCCAAGGTATCTTTTTAACCCCAGACTAATGTCCTTCTTACCCCATTAATATGCAAATAAGAACATTAAAGGGATAGTTCACCCAAAAACCCAATTACTAACCCTCCACTTTTTCCAAAATACTAAAGATATTTTAAAGAATGCTTGTAACCAAACAGCTGATGGTAGTCATTGGAGCCCTGCTTTCATTTTAAACTGCCATTTTAAAACAAAAATGATCCTCGTCTACACTGGCGTTTTTACTGCATTTTAGAAACATTCTCTGTCTATACGATACCAAAACTAAAAACTCATGTCACATGACCATTTAAGCAGGTTCAACCATAGATATGTATAGGTAAATGGCTTATTATTTAGATGGTGGACGTCTCTACATGCTTGGAGTGGCTGAATAGGCCATCTACCTACACATATCTATGGGTACAACAATGAGCATGATGTTATTGTTTACACAGTCGTCATGGACACGCAGAGCGAATGTGGGCAGCCACGCCAACGTTTTCAAAACTCTCCGTTTCGGTTCGTTTACACTAAAGTGCAACCTCAGAATATTCTAGAGTCTGCAGCATTTTAAAAATGCTTCCTTCTTTGAGGGTCGAAAAAGCTAGTTTAAATGCAGTCTGACATTCATAGTATTTTTATTTTTTTCTCCATAGTACTATGGAAGTCAATGGCTACCGTCAACTTTGGTCAGCATAACCAACATTCTTCAAAACATCTTCTTTTGTGTTCAACAGAAGGAACTCATAGGACAGACATTCTTATAGGTCTGACCAAGTGGAGGGTGATTTAATTTATGACAGAATCTTCATGTTTGTGTGAAAAATCCCTTTAACCCTGGGTTTACAGATGTACAATGTGAAAACTTGAAACTAAAACTAATCCAGAGTCAAATATGAAACATGATAACCAATTATTATGTTATATCCAGAGTTTAAAATGTCTCTCAGATAATATTTTCTTATGTGAAAAAGCCCTCTAGGCCTATGAAGAGTTTTCATATGGTCAGTGGCGCCCACCTTGTCCATCCAGACTGGCAAGACTACGGGCTCCTCCGAGTCTGTCCGTCCTCTCCTCGGCCTTCTCCTCCTTCTGTGAGGACAGCACCTCTTGAGAAGAGCACTTCAGCGCTGATATGGAGCTCCGCGCCCTCTTGCTCGGGGAGAAACGATTTGCTGGATGAGTGACAAAAAGACTAATTATGGACACTGTCCTAAATGAACTGAAAATATGATGATGTAACTCTGCTCTAACTGTTACCTGCCAGCAGACAATTAGACCGTGAAATGAAATCTTGGTCTGCTGTCTTACTTTATTAAAAAGGATACAAATAAATCTGCATTCTGCTATTTTAATTTGGCTTGTAAAAATCTGATTACCGAGGTGAATTACAGTTCCTGACTTCTTGTTAGGTTGTAGAAAGTGCAAGGAGAAGTTCTGCTTTTGTAATGTTGTTTCACAATATTCTTAGTAATGAAATTAAAGTTGAAAAATAATGACGGTCGTGCAAGAATACTGAGGCAACTTCTGTTCTTATGTTTTTTCACTGACAGGAAGTTTTATACATACTGTATATATTATATATAAATAGATTTATTCAAATTATAATTCCACTGCTTGTAATGCACTTCTTTGACCCGGTTTTAAACTAGAAGCCAGAAAATCATAGAAAATTATGTTTTTTATTTTATTTTTTATTTAATTCATCTTTTTCATATCCACATATATATTGTTAAATGTCTAATGACTTAAACTATTTCTTAATTATTAAATAATCAGTAACATTTACCAATAAATTTTAATTTGTTAACATAAGTTAACTATATTAGTTAATAATGAACAATATTTCTACAGTATTTATTAGTCTTCATTTATACATTTACATCTACATTAAGTTAGTCAGTTAAGCATCTGTTAAAATCATTTTATGCACTATGAACATGAACAAAAAATATCAACTGTTTTGGTATTATTGTTTTTTAAAAATGTTACAACTGTTTTTCACATCAACAAACTAATATATTGCTCATAGTTTATGTTAACTAATGCATTAACAAATGAGACCTTTTTGTGCAGCGTTATCACATTTCCTAAAATATTAATTTTGCAGACCATGATAACGTTGAACATTCAAAATGTATCCCATTGTGATTATTTTATACTTGCATAATGAATGAGTTTGCTCGCATTGTTGACTTACGCTGAATCTTTCTGAATACTCTGGAGCTCATGAACTTGAGAAATCTGTTTGCATAGAAACTCGGTCTGTGCACAGACACCGTATCCTTGGAGAAAGAGAATACAAGACAATTAAACCAGGAAGCATCTTTAATTCCCCAGCGGTATGAATAGTCTATTCATAAGCGAAGAGAGCAGAGAGTCATATAGACTTACACCATCATAGACGAGTGCCTTCCAGGAGTGCTCCAGCTTCTTCATGAATCTTGGTGGGAAATAAGAGCAAGTATGAGCTAATATGCTGTAAGCTGGTGTGTAACATGACATTTGGACTCTTGGGTTTGTTGTTAACTGACACCAGGCTTACCTGTAAGACTGCAAGATGTCGATAATGCCTAGAAATATAAGTAGTTTCTCATCCCTGTGTGTTTTTGCAGGAATGCCTCCCATTCTGTATGAAAGGAAACATTGTATTTAAATTATATTATGTTACTAGTGGCTAGAAAATAAATATATCAAGGTTAAGACAAGCAATTTCACCCACAAAAAGAAAAAAAAAATCATAAAGCTTTAATCTTATTTTTTGCACTGTGACAAATTGTAATTGAAGTCTTATTTGTGTTTTTATTATAATAATAAAAAAATAAACTGAACAATTATTTTTCTTTAAAGACATAACTAATCATAAATAAATAATACAGTTCAACAAATATGTGTGTGTGTGTGTGTGTGTGTGTGTGTATATATAAAAATTAAGGTTTCTTTAAATAATTAATTTCTATTTAATTTATCTTGGATATAACAGTTTCTAAATTAGATCATTAAGACATCCTAACAAATCCTATAATTGTTTTATTAGAATTTTACAATTCATATTGATATATAAATAAATAATACACATATTAATTCATACAAATAAATAATATATATGAATAATAATGTATATAAATACACATGTTCTTGAATAAAGTATTTAGACTTTTTTTTTCTTTAGATTTTGGGGTAAAATATCAGTTTTTTTTTTTTTGTGGTGAAAGTCACTTGCTAAATACGGAACAAAAATATATATTGTATTTGCAACCAATGTGCATTAATCTGTTTATATAACTACACACACATTTTGAATATATATGAACAGGATATGCACTGGTTTTAATATCAGGGACTCACGTGTCATCCGTAGTCAAAGCCTCGGCTGCTTTGCCGTCTCCCTGAATTGACTCCATGGCGGTGGAGTAAAGAACTTTCTGTCCCACAGTCCTCTTCCCGTCCACAATGTTGACGTCTCCTTCTCTGTGACTCTGGTCCAGAACGTGCACCCCCAACAGCAGACTGTAGTCCATGATCTTAAAACTCTCCAGAACCTGTGTGACATACAACACAACATTTAACTCACTATGAATCTCACACACAATATCACAAGGACCACAGCCAAAATCCTCCTGATTAATGTACCTTGTCTTTGGCCACTGTGCTGTTGCTATTTTTTCTCTGTCAAGATGGTAACCCTCATTCTGCAAAACTCTTGTTTGCTATGTTACTTTTTAAGGGCATAGGGTTGCTACAGGATACCAAACAAATATCTTTATAGTTTTTATTTCAGTTTTATGATTTTGTTTTATTTCATTGAAAAAAGTTATTTTGTTATTAACTAACTTTTTTTATGTTTTTAGTTTTAGTTAACTTTAATAAAAAGTTAACACCCACTTGCACAGCTCTAATGCTGCGTTCAGGCCATATCATAATTACCGTAATTTAACAGAGCCTGCGATGTTCAGGTGGTTCAGCGGTCACGTGGTACAAGTCATAGCTCTCAGAAAACTCCCAGTTCACAAGTTGTGATTACAAGTTCTACGAGGATGTGAATGCTTCTTACAAGTTGGAATCTCATAATCACGGGAATTCCGATATGGTGTGAATGCTTCTGTATTTTGCAGCATTTACTTGAAAGGCAAAACTAATAAAAAAAAAATAATAATTAGGGCAAAATTAACAGATTTTTTTTTTTTTTTTTTTTATATCGAGATGAATAATCTTGTTTTCATCTGAGGTAAGTTTATTTTTCTTACCTCATTGAAATATTTTGTCGTTTTAAGCATAAGCTCACTTAGGGGCCATTTACGCGACAGCGTTTTCAGCCAAAAATGGGAACTTTTTATGAGTTTTGTCTGTCCGTTTGAACAATAATGGCATTTTGGGTATTAAAAACGCATGTTTTTATAAACGGGTTTCAAAATGCGAGTTTTCGTATACGCCACCGTTATCGTTTCCATAAACTGGTAAACACCCAATACGGGAATCTTTGAAAACGGTGACGTCATGTGCATGCGTAGTCAATGTTAGGAATGTAGACATGCACAGTACATGTCAATTTTACAAACATACACAACAGTGTCAGAGTACATGGTACTGTTGTTGCTGCTCAAGAGTTTGCTAACACTACTTCACCAATATTACAACCAACGCATATACTACATTATATACATAATTATCACTTCCCTTCAGGTACTGTTTACTAATAAGGTGACAGTGCCAACTACTGGCCTGGCATAAGTAATACAGCACTTTTGGACGTTTTCGTGGATATGTAAATGCAAATCATTATATGAATGTTGTTGTTTATACGTGAAACTTTTTAAAAGTGCAAAGAAAAAACTTTTCCGTTTTTGACTACATCGTTGTCATGTAAACATAGCCTTAATTTGTATGATTTTTTCAGAAAACAAGACTTAATATCTTGAGTCATTTTGCTTCTTGATATAAGAACTTTTAGACATTAGTCATAGAAAACAAGACAAAATAAGTAAAAAAAAAAAAAAAGAAAAGAAAAGAAAAGGCAGAAGACTGGGGAAAGTCTGCATAGCATCTTCATAAATGTGTCAAAAGAAAAAGTGATTTGTTTATCAGTGTTAAGAAACTATAAACATGCTTTAAACAAACATTAGTCATAGCTCACTAGATAAAAGACCTCAGCAATGATTACTTGTTAAAAATACACAAGAAACCAACCATAGAGCACATAGATGTGCGCTTCTAGCTCTTACTGTTATAGGAATACTATATATCTACACTAAATACTTTCCTGGCCTGCACATCACTAACGTTTGGCTTTAAATGAAACATACTAAAACAATCAGGTAAAAGCTGTAGCCGCGAGCCAGTGAATTTCACTTTTGCATGACGCTCTTGTTCCCCTCATACCCTCCATATTCAAATGCATAATATTTGAATAGAGACACACAACATCCTTGTTTTGCATCCCATCAGGACCATCTAAAAGCCTACAAATGGGCCCTCAACTAGGTCACAGTAATACCCAACAATGGCAGCAGTGGAAGACAACACCACTTGTTTGGCAATGAAGTCATTGGGTCAAAGGTTGACCTGTTTTGAAAGGCATATACACATTTCTTTTGGGGTGGAGTAACAGATTAACATTTTGCTCCGGGAAGGAGTGTATTTGAATATATGCCCCTTTTTTACGTAAGCCTAAATATGCCTGAGCACTAAACATTTTTTTACAAACTAGTTTTACAACATATTTCCATTGTTAAAAACACTTTTTTTTGTTGAAAAAGTCTTCTACTTCAAAATTGCATGTTTAATTCAACACGTTATAATTCTTTGTGAAATTTACTAGCGATTTCAAAGTGAAGAGTGTTTGTACATGGATTGTTTTTCAGTGTAGTTTACATTAGGTTTTAGACTGAATACCTGTTGTTGACGTGTAACTGCGAATGATCGTGTTCTCAAATATTTTAAGTAGTCTAAAATCAGAAAGTTCAAAACAAGCCGTTTGGTCTTTTTGAACTGGAGAGGAAGTTTTGAGCTCTGAGAGTTGCTGTATGTTTTCATAGCACATCAAGATTTCGTTTGATTCATTATGAGCCCTTAACAAAATATAACAAGTACAAATATGGGCTAAATATGACAAGTGGTTCAGTGCGTTAAACCAAAAGGAAACAAATGTTTTGAGATACTCATGTAAAGTATTTTCCATTTTCCACAGTAAACATCCTGGGCTTCAGGGCAGCAGTCCACAATGGCTCGCTGCTATACCACTATTAAAACCACATGTTTTGCAGCTTGGTTTGTAGCCATCAGTCGAGTCAGCTCAAAGGAGAATGTCGTTTCTCTTCACAGTCACTGGTCATTAATTAACATAAGGTGAAGAGTTAGTTAAAAAATGTGTCACTTGTGCTCATATTGTATGTAAACATGAGCTATGTGACCTCCCATGACCTGATAAAAAGATTTCATTAAGGTTTATTAGGTTTTATTTTCTCATTAGGTTTTATTATTGTTTGTGCACTTGACATATTTAAAAAATAAAATGTATTTTTAATGCACATAGAAAATACATTAGCAGTGCCTGTATTTAATAGGAGTTTAAGCTAAACATTTTTTAAAGAATGTTTTTCTTTTAAGACAGAAATCTTCCTATAAACTTACAAGAACCAACTTTACACAAAGTTTCTATGTAATACATATATTAAACAATGATTATTTGCATTCACTTCCTGGTTAGTTGTGAATACATAGGCATATCAATCTTCATTGTGTTTACTCTTTATGGGCAGCTTGTTAGGGAAAAAGTTCAATAAAAAATAGTAATAATTATTATTATTATTGTTACTATTGTTATTATTTATAATAATAATAATGATGATGGCATTTTAATAATAAGTTTCATTGTATATAATTTTTATTATAATATATTATATATAATTTTATGTGTGTGTACGTGTGTGTATGTATGTATATAACTATACATATATATATATATACATATACATATATATATATATATATATATATATATATATATATATATATATATATATATATATATATATATATATATATATATATATATATATTACTGCTGTCTAATGATTAAATGTGATTAATCGCATGGGCAAGATAAATGATAATGGCAAAATAAATGGGTATTTTTTTGTTTGCACAATATATATGTGTGTTATGTGTATATTTATTATGTATATATATATATAAATACACACAAACAGTATATATTTGATTTTTTTATTTTAATAATTTACATGTCTATATTTACTTTCATATAATTTATATTATATGTAATTATATTTAATATGTAAACACAATATTTTAACAGCACTAATATATATACATGTGTCAGATACGGTGTAATGAAAGCATTCTTTTTGTCAAAATCAGGTATTAAAATGAATGCTTACTCATTTCCATTCAGCTCAGAGAAGACATTTACATCAAGAGTGAAGATAAATGCTGGCGACGTGCTCTATGCATTATCGAAATCCTATAAGTGTTTGGAGACGAGTCGCATAGAAACCGTTTAAACACTTGTTCTTGATTCTTATAGATTTGCTTCTATTGTGCTTTGCAGTTGAAGCCCAGGGTGTGTTGCTTACTCAGGAGAAACTTTCTGCTTAGTGTTCATTTCATTTTCTGCACAGGACGTAGCCAGAAGGAAAAGCTAACAATAAAATCTTACAGCACTCATGGGAATGTGTTTGGACTGCAGTTTGTGTTTCCTTGCATCAAGAGCATAGTACGATGTAAGATGACAGAAAATAACTTCTTTTCAACTATTTCAATCCATAAAAGACTATGTTCTTCCCAAATGCTGGAGCTGGATGGCAGGGTGGGCTACAGCGGGCTGAATGTCCCCAAGTATGGTCATTATTGTGTGAAACTCGAGTTCTCATTTTTCCCTCGGCCCTCTTGTGACTCGCATTACGGCTGATCCTTTTAGTTCAGTGCTCACAGGGGCCGGCCGGTCAGCACATACCTCAGGTGCCAAAAAAGACAATCTCTCAGACTGTTACATATAGGGAACATTCTGTCTCAAATCACTTTTAATAACAGGTCATGTCTGGAATGCCATCGCAATGGCACCGTTGTGAGCTTGTTTGCTGGTAAACAATTGAACAGTAAGAAAGTCGAGTGCCAAGTCTGCTGAAGAATTCGAGAAGCACAAGGCGACCACAGAGGGCCGGTTACCTAATGCAGCATTGGGACACTTTAACATCACGCCACAATCATTTGGGTAATTCAGTTACTGGGCTGTTTACTTGCAGCTTGATTTTGGAGGAACTTACAAAGTAAAAGAAAACATGTCATTGAAAAACACTGCAGTGGGCAAATAGGAAACAAAAATGAAAAATGAGATCATTTTAATAGAAATAGTTTTTCCTGGACAGCAAGGTGAGGGGCGAATACAGAAAAATAAAAATAAACTTCTGTCGTAATTTTCTCACGCTTGCATTGTTTCTTACCTGTATAACATTCTTTATCTGTTTTGAAAAAATTTATAACTGTTTGTGTCCATGCAATGAAAGTCAACAGGGTCCAAAACAAACCACATTTCTCCACAAAAGTAAAATGAGAACAAAACTTACATTTTGGGGTGAATTGTTCCTTTAAGTATACAGTTTTTTAGTTGTTGTTTGTTTACAAAATTGTACTTTGATTTGAAAGTCAAATATCAAGGATTTCAGTATGAACTCAAAACAAAAGACCAAATTAGGCTCAAAGTCTCTTATGCACACCAAGGTGGCATATATTTGTTCAGAAATACATTAGTAAATAGTAATCTTGTCAACTAATATTACAATGAAAAATATAACTTATATAACTTATATAAAATGTAAATTATTTATCTGATGATTTATCTGAATTTTCAGCATCATTACTCCAGTCTTCAGTGTCACATCATCCTTCAGAAATCATTCTAATATAATGGTAAATGGACTGCATTTATATAGCGCTTTCAACAGACCACATGGCCATCCAAAGCGCTTTACAATTTGCCTCACATTCACCCATCCACTCACTCATTCACACTCCGACTGCGGTGTCAGCCATGCAAGGCGCCATCCAGCTCGTCGGGAGCAGCTGGGGTTAGGTGTCTTGCTCAAGAACACCTCGACACTTGGTCAGGTGGAGCCGGGGATCGAACCACCAACCTTCCATGAACCACTGAGCCACTGCCGAATGAATTGCTGCTCAAGGGACATTTCTTATTATCATCAATGTTGAAAACAGTTGTGCTGCTTAATACTTTTGTGGAAACCATGACGCAGTTTATCCAAGATTCTGAAAGAACTGCATTAATTTGATAAATAAATATTTTGTTACATTACATAACAAAAAAAATAAATTCTTACTGACACATTTAATCAATTTATGCACCTTTTCTGAATAAATGTATCAATTAATTAAAAACAAATATTTTTTACAGACCCCAAATTTTAAATGGTACTGTATTTAAGTTATTCTAATTACATTAATTTTAGAGGTGTTGGTTATTCAACCACCCAACAATGCCCTAAAACCACCCAGAACAGCTTAACAACCACACAGCAAAGCCATTACAATCACCTACAACGAATGTTTTTTTTTAGAGAACATAGGAATGCTGCTAAGCGGTGGTTTCACTGTCGTACTGTCAGTTCACGTCAGGCAGACATTATCAACCAAGTGCCAATATTTAAGCAGTAATGGAAACTGTCTAGGAGGGAAAATACCATCTGGTTGTTTACAAATCATTTCCTGAAAAAAAAAGACCCTAAATAATGTGAAACACAACAATATTTACCAGACCACGTCGACAGCCTGAGCTGCTGAAATAGAAAGGAATGCCAGACTGGATTTATGCGGTTTGTTTCCCCAGCTGAACGGAGATGTCTGCCACGCAGCACATTTTGAAACTGTTAATAAGCTACTGTGGAGCTGAAGACTATCATGAACTTGTTTTCCGTGGAACTGCGGCATCTTCCCCGGTGCTTGTGCATAAAGATGAGACTAAAACATCTTTACTGTTGATTACAGTAAAGGAACAATTGTTCCAAAACTTTATATTGAATCTTGGGAGATCTATGCGCCATGTTAGAAAGACACTTGTACTTTTTAAAACACAAAACATGATGCATATCAAATGCAGCCTTTCTATTATGTTGCACTCAAAATAACAAGCATAGCTGGCAGTTTTGTGGTTCTGTTCCATTCTACCTCATACTTAATGTAATTGTATCACTTGACCTTCTCCAATTCTATTTACACTGATGCTGTTGATTTTCTTGTCATGCTTAGAAACGTACTTGTAGTCTTGAGGTCTATCTGTGGTGTTTTAAGGTCTTGAATACATGTTTTTATTTCATGAGGTTTCATGTAATGAGTGTTTTTGTGATGTTGTCAACAGTTTAAGACAACAGGCAATTAGTTCTCCATGTAAACTTCTGTTCAAAAGTATGGAGTTGGGAAGATTTTTTTAATGTTTTAAACACCAAATCTGCATTTTTTTAAAATAAAAAATACAGTAAAAACAGTGATATTGTGGAAAAATAAATTTGAATATATTTTAAAATATAATTTAATGTAAATTTTCAGCATTGTTACTCCAGTCTTCAGTGTCACATGCTCCTTTAGAAATAATTCATAAATATGCTGCGATACATTTTAAATTGAAAGTTCAAAAGAAATTATATATATCATATTTATTTGTAATATAACACATAGTTTTACTGTTACTTTTGACTAATTTAATTTGCCTATGCTGCAAAGTGCTAATTTCTTTAAAAATAAATACATGAAACTTTTGAAAAGTAGTTTGCATTGATTATTGAAATGTCAAGGAGACAGATCTCACAATATTAAAAATAATTGTGAAAAAAGGGAAAATTTGCATGTAAATCTTTTTAGAACAAAAACAGAAAAATAAATTGTTTAAATGATTGCAAATTGTAAGAATTGTAAGAAATTTTCATTGTTTGTTCTGCAAACATCTCATTTTTAGCAATGCAAATTACAAAATAGAAGGATTTTTTGATAGCCCTGTTTTTGAACTTCATTTATTCTAGTAAACCATGAGCCATATGATACACTTTAGTGCATGATTTGTCACAAGATATCTTTTAAGCCAACACTGTGATGATCCTCAGACCAGATTATCAGGTTTGATCAAATCAAGGGTGGTCACCACAGAAACTGTTTTAGTTTTACTTTCTAAATTGTTTTCTATTCTATTGGACTCACACAACACAAAACTCAAAACTTGTTAACAACCACAACACTGCTCTGGAAACCACCCACAACTTTTGCACAAGAAAAATGCCAAACTAAGAGTAGCACTCACCCGGCAGTCTCGCTGTAGCGTCTTCATCAGGGCGTTATATGTCTCTGTGTCAAAGTACAAGCCATCATGCATGTCCACAAAGTCTAGGTCTTTATATGTGGGGCAGGCCTTTTCCCGCTCTTTTCGTGACGCCTGTCTTTTGTACGTGGAGCCTTTCAGGTCATATTTGTAGTGCATCTTTAAAGACCGAGGCAGAACATTGTTCATAACCACAAGACGAATGTTGATTCCTCCAGATTGAATACAGTACAGGCCGTAGAACTTGGGGAGGAGAGTCCTTGGGTTCTGGTTGAGGTTCTGAGAAAGAAAAAAAAAGCTTTATTAAAGGAAAATGCCATTTTTGATCTTGAAATACTTTCTTCCATGTTAATGTTTATAGTCAACTGTAAGTCATACTGCCGCCCTTTGACGCAGTTGTTCATGTGAACATCCTGACCAGCCTAATGCAACAAAATATTCAACCAATGACAGAGAGTTCTGGAAGCCTTTTTTGGTTTTATACTTCACCTTTAATTTTGATCTATAACACCAAGTCAATTTGTACATAAACAATATTTTCAAGTTATGCAACAGGGACAATAAGGTCAGTTATTCATGACTATTAGCAATCATGTTTACATATAATAATGAACTAGAATGGTTGGAAAAAGAGACACAAAGGAAATGCATATGCCTTCACGATAAAGAATAGTCCTCTATGTCAGTAAGATAACTTAAAATGTATATAACACTTACACTAAGCAATGAGCATTAAAGCTTTACATTAAAGCTATCTCAAATTTCACTGTTGGTTATATATGCTCTATATAATCGTGTATGTGACAAATAAAAAAAAATATTGAAAATAAGTGCATAAATAAGAGAAGCATTTAAAATTGATATTAATATATAATGCACTGTGACAGTGACACAATGGCCTACCCTGGTTACTACAAATATACATGTAAAAACTTTTAAATATATGAAAAAAAAGAAAATAGATAATATTAATTACATTTATATATGTAATTATTGTATTTTTTAAAATAAAAATTATATAAAATACACTTTTGGCTGGTTTGAAATAATTGTGGCTCATTTGATCCACAAAAAGTAGCTTCACAATAGTGAAGCTGGTGAGAAAGGGTAACTTCAAAATAAAAGGCATTTGAAAACCCCAGTAGTAACCCTCTTAAATAGAACAGAACAATCTATACTACTGAGTCACAGTGTTTTACTCAGCTTTCTTCACAGAGGAGACCAATGAGTCTGTATTCTACTGAGACCTACCATGTAGTAACCTGGAAGCAGTTTTTGCAGGAACTCTGCCTCCTTGTGCTGGACGGTTTTGATGATGAATTCATCATCGCTGGTCAGGTAGAAGAGCGAGCCGCTGGCGCCCGGATTAGACAGCTCAATCAGGGGCTCTTTACAAATGGAATACTGCAGGATTACAACAAAAACAATCCATTAAAAGAGTCTTTAAATAGAGCACAACAGCATGGGCCCAGAAGTACAATTAAATTACAATCAGATTGAAAACATTTAAAAAGGAGTTAATTAAATATTTGATTTAATTGTGACAGTTCCTATAAAGAAAATGAATAGAAACCAAGGTCGCTGAAACAGTGGGCATCTGAAATGCTTTAGACCACAGATAAACAGTGTGTGCAATTTATAATGAGGTACTCTGGGACCTTTACAAAAGGGCATCTATTTTTACCTGTGTTTTAAATATATACTTTAAAACACCTAATCACCCATTCATATTTATTAAACTGGCAACAAAGAGTTAACTCAAAAGAAAGGAGTTACTCATGACACATGATTTATAAAACATCACCAAACTGACTGGCTGCATTATACTGAATGGGTTTCCTAAAAACACTGTAAAATCTGATTATTACTGCCTGGAAGTCCCGTGGTTTAATTGTGGTTGCATAAAAACACCTAAAGTTATGAGGTCTTAAAGCAAACATTTCTACTGAGTTTTCTGGCGGGGTTCCCTGAGGAGGCTGGGACACAGCAGCAGCAGCATGAGGACAGTGTTGAACCGAAGCCAGACTCACATTCAAGGCCTGCCTAATGAAAGTCAACAGTCACGTTGTACTTCCAGCCCAAACACATGGACATTTGCATTTGGACTGCGTGTCATCCTGCGTGCATGGGGCTTGTTAATTAGCTTGTGCTTCCTCTGCCCCATCTACATAATTATAAAAATGTACACAACAAAATCAGAAGAGCATGAAACATCACTTTCTTTCATCTTAGCCTTCTACTGCATGTTAGACCTCGCTTCTACTTTATACAGACATTTGAATGTTTAGTGCCCAAATACAGTACAAAACATCCTTCATTGTATTAAGGAACTTAAATGAACAGTTCACCAAAAAGTACACATTTGCTCACCCTCAGGTCAGTTGCCCTATCACACCAAAATCCAATTGATGTGCTGCTAAATTTGTCCAAATCTGCTCTGATGAAGAAAAAATCTTGGAAGGCAAATTTTCATTTTTGAGTGAACTATTCCTTTAATATGTACGAATAAACGATGAACGAATATCATGTTGACCATTTAATCAGACTGCCTAAATGTAAGATACTTTTTAAAAACAAAAAATGCGTAAATAACTGTATTTGGGAAATATTGGAACACCACCCATTGAAATAAACATTAAATGTAGCAAGACTACTGACAAGGTTAACAAAATCACTGTTATTAACTGTATTCTATCAAATAAATGCGGCCTTAGTGAGCACAAGAGACTTTGTTCAAAACATTAACAACCTCAGTCTTTTCAGTGGTATTTTTCATATGTTCCCTGAAAATAGAAAACGTTTACCATGTTTTACCCCTTGAGCTATAAGAACTCAGATCTTAAATAGATATACTGTGTGCTTGAGTCACTTCATGTTGATTTTCTAGAAGTGTGTCCATAGTAAATGCAAATTAAAGGAACTCCCATTATGTGTGTGGAAATTACCAGAACCAAGTTACACAGAACAGTGAATTTCCAGAAATATCCGTGTACTCCGGTGTACTCAGAAATATACAGGAATCCGTAAAGTTTCATGGACATATGCAGCTAAAACTGCTGGTTGTGAGGACTGCTGGCTGTCAGACCTTACAGCCTCCAAATATAGCTGGCCGTATTATTTTTGACACAGACATTAGAAAACATATCTATAGACCCTTTCACACTGCACGTCGGACCCGTCATATTGCCAGAACATTGCCGGGTCGCCTTCTGTGTGAAAGCAACCACGTCCCGGGATTGATTCCCGCATTGAACCCGGGTCGGGGTCCTAGTAACATTGACAGATTCAACCCGGGACGAGCACTGTGTGAACAAAAGCCAGATCTAATGCCGTGTCAAAGTGATGATGCACGTTATCGCGTAACTCTTTTACCGGCTGTTTTGAAGGAAGATCAACGTTCGCGACGATAAAAATATGTGCAAACTGTAATGAAGCAGAGATCAGTTAGTTCCTCACTTTCCACGCTGACGCTGAGATCGTTCGCTTGCTTCAGTGAAAGTATAACGTACCTAAAGTTTTCGACTCGTACATTACACGTCACGCCCTGATGTCACGTGTCGTTACGGGATCTTCAAGGGTTGTGTGTGAAAGCACGCACATATACCGGGTCATCACTGGCAGTGTGAAAGTGCAAAATCTATCGACCCGGGAACAATTGCCGCAACACCTTACCCCTGTATTTGCCGGAATGGCAGTTTGAAAGGGGCTTATGTATGTTTTATCACTTGAAGGCATTCTCTCTCCCCAGTTTTATTCTTTCCAAATTCCCGGCAAAGACTTTTGTGTTTGACCTGATCTCAAGACACACTTCTTGAAGACATTTGTAAGCTTGCACAGTTCTTGGAACAATCCACTTCAACAGTATGCACAAACCAGGTAAAATGTTTTATTTATATTGTGTAAAACTAATATATTTAATGTCAAAATTATATTTATACTGTCATTTTTCTCAGATAATGTTTTTTCTTTTCTACAGTATCTTCAGAGATTACATATGGTAACCTAGGTTCAGGAGGTTGTGGCAATGTTTTATACATTTTTGTATTGTTTCACTTATCATTTACTAAACTCATTTTATGTGTTTTAGGTATCCTGCAGGAATTATAATGAAGCTATGAGGAAGAAGTATTCATAGTTTCACTCTGGAAAGGTCTAGCTAAAACACTCAGCCAAAAAGAGCCAACAGTATCTTAAATAGGCTATAATGTCAACATTACTGTTGTTTTGCAGTTTGCAGTTGCAGTCAGTTTGGGTTTACCAATGAAATGAATTTTGAGGAAAAGTGTGTTTGCTCAGTGGCCCAATAGCTATCTGGTTTAGGGGTGGGTTTAGTTTCAAATCAACCAATTCAGTTTAACATGAATGACCAAAAGGGCAGGGAACAGTGCCACGAAGGTTAGGCCCTCTTCATTTGTCTGAAAATCTGCGGTGTGTACCAGAGTTTACCGGTCCGTATGCAGCTCTTTTCAAAGTGTCATGACCCATACTCAGAATTTGTTCTCTGCATTTAACCCATCCAAAGTGCACACACACAGCAGTGAACACACACACACACACACTGTGAACACACACCCGGAGCAGTGGGCAGACATTTATGCTGCGTCACCTGCGAAGCAGTTGGGGGTTCAGTGCCTTGTTCAAGGGCAGCTCAGTCGTGGTATTGCTGGCCCGAGAATCGAACCCACAAGCCTAGGCTTAGGAATCAAACTCTCTAACCACTAGGCCACGACTTCCCCTTATTTTCATGCAGTGCTATGCAAAATGTAGAATGCAAAAAATATTTGAATGGTATTATGTAAACAGGTATTCCCTTGTCATTAGGGTCATCATAAAGCCAAGCATCTGCATTGAATTGCATATACTATAATTAACATTTCTATTTAAAGGCGGTGCACAATAGATTCATAACAGGGGATGATATACTGCAGGTTCATAAATTACACAGGAAGACCAGACTATCAGGCACCTGAGAGCGATACTGCTCTGCTGGGCTAATTACAAGGCCATCAGATCTCAAAGAGCATAGGAGGTAATTAACAGCTCGACAAAGATCATACGCCTAATCAGCATCATCCACCCTGACTCACACACATGCAAACATGCGGTTCAAACTGTACGAGAGCTGCAGAGATGCTGCAGAGGCACTGCAGTGACTGCGAGTAAGAGTGAGGCGGTGTTGCAGTGCAGGGAAACTGTGCCACGACACTTTTTACATAGTGAGAACACATCAGACAAATTTGGGTATTTACAAATGAGGACGGAGATTCAGAGTTCCTGCCAGTCACAGTTGGCACGGTGCAGCGGTGAAGTTCGTCAGGGGTCAGTAGTACTCTTGGTCAGTCTTACTGGCACCTGATGTAAGCAGCCGCTGAACTTTAATTTACACAAAGATGCTTTGTTAGGGCTCAGGTGGAGGGAGATTTTAGGGAACTAAGCACATAATAGTCTTGGGATTAATAGGAACATAAAAACTGTGCTTAATCAGAGCCATAGCATTTCATTAATGCGTCTGGTTTGTATTTCCCAGTCGCCACATCATTACTTTTCATAATATGATGATATTTCCAAGATAAACATTATTTTCTATTTTAAAAATTTTAAAATAGTACTAAATTTAATCTATTAACAATTTTTGTATTGCGAAAAGTTGGCGTTACGCTCTAAAATAATACAGATGGTTGGAGGGGAGGCGTTTAAAGGCTAAAAGGATTTGTGATGTCATATAAAAATAAAAGTTGTTCAGAGGGCAAAATAAGTTATTATATTTTAATGAAAAAACACAAAGAAAAATGTTCTTTCCCCTTTCCATTTTTTTCTTTGCAATTATATATCATACAAAATAAGAAACAAGTTTTTTTTAAGAAAGTCTCATGCTCAACGAGGCTGCATTCAATTGATCAAAAACACAGTAAAAACAGTAATATTGTGAAATATTATTACAATTTGAAATAACTTTTTTCTAGTTTGATATTTTTTAAAATGTAATTTATTTCTGTGATGCAAAGCAGAATTTTAAGCATCATTACTCCAGTCTTCAGACTCACATGATCCTTCAGAAATTACCTTTGAATATAATGATTATTATTATTAATATTATTATTAAAGGTAAATACAACTGTGCTGCTTAATTTTGTTGTGGAAACTGTGATGCATTTCTTTTCAGGATCATTTGCTAAATATAATTCAAGAACAGTATTTATGTGAAATTTGTAGTTCTTTTCTAACATAATGAATGTCTTTATTGTCCATTTTGATCAATTTAACGAGCCCTTGATGAATAACCATGAAGCTCTTTTAATAAAAATCTAACTGACCCCAAATTTTGAACAGTAGTATTTCATGTTGATTTTAATAAAAAAAAGTGAAGAGAGTGGCCAAAACCAATGAAAATCAAAAAGTATGTCTTACCAAGTAATCATCTGGCTTGATCCCAAACAGCTCCCGGAAGTAGCGGAAAGCCAGCGGTGCGTACGTCTTGAAACGGAAGTCTGGATAATGATGCGCTGGAGTCAGGTTGCTCCCCTCACTGCAAAAGTGAAAGGATTTGCTGAAGGTATCACAAAAGAAACAAAGCATATAAATGAATCAACTGTGTGTTGTTTTAATGATCGTCACATTCCCCAATGCAAGAGGCTTCTGGGTAGAATCTGGGGTCTGTCTGTAAATAAAATCCTGGGAGAACACCAGATATTGTGAGAAACTGTTACCTAACCTAAATGCTTCTTTATGCCCAAGGAACAGAGACACATTTGATCTTTCTGAGCCCCATTGAGTGCGTCCTTGTTGCAATGTGAGCCACCAGCAGTAAACACCAGAGGTAATCTTTTCCAGAGACACACAACAGTAACTAATGCCCGAGGACAAGGAGGTCCTAGTCTTTCTCTATTAACAGTTACACAAACTAAAGACCAGGGTCAGTCATAGCAGTTCCACATGATGAAATGCAAGCAAGCCCTGGGGAAAAAAAATATAAGTCCTGTAACCCATTTTTTTGCCTTTTGCGATTATGAGGCAGGCCATTAGTATTTGGATTAACCCCGTTTGAATAATTCCTAAAAGTGTGACTTGAACGGGCCAGATGATGTCATAATCACTCAAAATAACGCTTTGAAATGATAAACAACAAGCATTTGTGGTCCCTCACAAGTGAGGTAGTGAGTTGCTGTTGCAGACTATGTCTCAATATCAAACCCCAATCCATGCCCATTGTGTAACCTAATCCAAAATTTACAACTGACCTCTGAATTGCAGCTTTTCTCTGTGAACTATAACAACAGCAGACTGATGAGGGGCAGACAACTGACCTAACGCTGAAAAATGGGGCTTCCGCATGTGCAAATCTGTCTCATAGACGTATGCATAATTTTTTTTGCCCTTGTTTTGGGTAATGCAGTCTATGTAGCTTACATAGTAGAGCATAATCTAGCAAGATCAAGGTCATGGGTTCGTTTCCAAGGGAAAGCAAGAACTGATCAAATTTGTAGCTTGAATGCAATGGAAGTGGCTTTGGATACTAGCATTCTGCCAAATGGATGAATGTAAATATTTTCAGGATATCATAGTAGTGTATTTCAATTATTTCAGGAGTATAGGATGTGTCTGATTACCTTATTTAGGAAAAGCATGAATAATGCCTTTAAAATGAATAACAAAAGCTTTTGAGTAATAATAAAAATTATAATTATCAGACATCACATGTAAAGTTACAATCTGATGTAATGTCAGAGTAAATAATATAAAAGACATTCCAAAAAATGCATGTGGTGCCCTGTTTTGCAATTATGTATAAGCCTAATAGAATAATACATTTATGTTTTTCTAGAAAATTGCTGCCATAATGTAAATCATGCAATTGTCATTTCATTCAATTCAATTGTCATTCCAAGTGGTATGAAGTGCATGTGCTTTAAAGAAATGATCAATTTACCTCTTTGATAGTTTAACCAACTTACTGTAAGTCATGCCCACTTTAACTTCAATCCGAATGCAAATACCCAATATAAATACAGATAATGGCTTTGCTGCACATCCCTAGTATGCAATAAACACAGGATGCAAAATGTACTTCAAACTCTGCATAATGCTTCATTTTTTTTAAATAGCAAGCATCACAAAGTATACACAGTAGCTAGTACACTATTAATCCATCTCCACAGACTGTCAAACTGGTCCAAACTGAGCACATGCAACTGGAGTGCAATCCCTAGTGGGAGAATCAGACTCTATAAATAAGGATGTCAGGCTAGTGGATCAGTGTGGTCCCTTTGAATCTTGTATAAACTTTCTGCTTACTCTGAAGAGCCTTTTGGGAATCATTTGCACGAGAATCAACAGTGCAGGATGTAGCGTGAGCTCAAGTTTCTAGTTCTCATGATACACTGCCTTTGTGTGTGATTGATCACTGCAAGATGCCCTGATCTTAAGATTTCCTTGTTTGACAAGAAACAAAGAGCAGATGACCCAAACTAAATGCAATGGGTGAGAAATTGTGAAAAAATTTCTTCATTCCAGACCACTCTGTCAATATCATGCAAGGTCATGCTAATGTCTTGTGCATCACTGTCCTCTGTTCATACCTGGGTAAAAACACACTCTCCACCACATAGAAGTCCTGCATGAGCACATCTCGGTCAGGTTTTGAGGTCAGATTCCCCACGGTGTAACCAATGCCAAGCTGGATAGCTCCTTTTAGGGCAGATGAAGTAGTCTGTACCAGTACCGGAAATACATAGCAAAACAAATGAATATACTTGAGTCATTTGAGTTTAGCAACACTAAACTTGTCTCCTAAATTTCCTTTGGTTAAACAAATGACATTCGTGGCTCAGAACCCTTAAGCGAGGTTCACTGGAAATATTAGATCAGACTTTGCATGAAAGGTAGGCTACAAGTGTGTAGTGTCTGTCAACACTGTAAAATCCTGGAATTTTGGGAAGTTGATTGACAGCTGATTGGCCTCTGTTTATACTAACATTTAGGAGGGTGGACATTATCAACATACTACACTTGTCACTGGAGAAACTGAAAATAAGGTGACTGGAAAAAAGTAGCTCATTCTTCACTGAACAGAGTTGTTGGCGGACAATTTGTCAATCTTTTTTTATTATCAACATTCAGGGACTCGCTCATTTAATAACTGCTCTACATAGTCATGGAATGAAAGGTCCTGCTTTAGAAATAATCATTTACAAGTCAGCAAAGTACTTTAAGTTTTGTTATTTGTGTATGTCTATGTATATACTTTGTTTACAAAGTACTGTAATTTTATGTATTTTGGTATATTTAGTTTATTTTTCTGGTCTATATTATATCTAGCAAAAAAATTAACTATATATATATATATATATATATATATATATATATATATATATATATATATATATATATATATATATCATTTTTTTCAATTACATTTAAGGTGTTATTTAAATTGATTTTTTTAACTTCTAATTTTCTAATTTAAGGGCAATGGATTAGATCTAGTTATACTGATATAAAAAGCAACTGTGGCTAATATTTATATATAAATCACACATTAAAAATGTCTGCACATAAACACATGAAACACAAAGCTAGAAAATGACATGAAAACTGCTTTTTAAATACAATAATATCATATGTTATAATGTTATGGTCAACATAAAGAAAATATTAATAAAAAACAATTTACCTTTTTGTATGTTTTCTCTCTACGGTTATTGCTAGACCCGCTGACTCCATTCTCATTGGCGGATGACATCTGAAGCGATAAAGAGTTAAAAGTTAGACAAGTCTAGTTCACAACCATAAGCCGAGTCTATGTAAATAACATCCTCAGGCTCTGTCCAGCTGTATACCATCAGATTTGTAAAGGAGCCTGACACAGACCACAGGATATCCTGCCAGAGTAATTGAGTGGCTTATAAATGCAGAAAATGTGTGGCTCTGCTAATAAAATATGATGCAATTGAGGTTTACCTTGTTTTAACTGAGAACACAGGTGCTGGTCTGCTGTTCAGCGCTCCTGCGTGGCTCAGTCATGTGGACTGGATGGAAAGCAGAGGTCAGGGTCAGAATCTCTGTTCTTCCTGTCAGCCAGAGCATAGGTGTGTGGCAGTGGCTGAAAAACCAAACAGTTTACAAGATGTATGGGGTGAATCACGAAAATCTGTCAAGAACATGTCAAGGTTACATTTCAACCCAAAATCTGAAAAAAGGACATTTTATTTTGATCATTAAGATTTTGTGTACTGTTGAATTATTTTTTAGTTGTTTTATTCTTTTTTATTGATTGCTTTTGTTATGGCAATTTGTATTTTATTATTTTTTATAAACTAATATCAGTGCCTACTTTTTATATTTAAAAAAAAAACTTTACAATATATATATATATATATATATATATATATATATATATATATATATATATATATATATATATATATATATATATATATATAAAATTATTATTATTTTGTTATTGTGTTATTGTGTTTTTGTATTTTATTGTAACATTTTATATTATTATTGTTTTTGCTGTATTTTTCGTTTAAATAAATGTATTCTTGGCGAGCATAAGAGACTTCTTTCAAGAATGTTTTTAAGTTTTACCGAAGCCAGACTTGTTTACAATGTTTTCTTTAGAATATGTAAAATATTCTGCTGTTTTAGAAAAATATATTTTTATATTATTTCAATAATATTTTAATGTTCAAACATTTAAACATTTGGAATGTTTTTTATTTATTTTATAAAAAAAAAAAGATTATCTTTTTTTTAAATTATCTTTCAAATGTGCATTACTGTTAGACTAAGCTCAAATGACAGAGAGAAAAGAGTATTGAAACTGAAAATTTTTGCAGTTTTGTTTGTAAAGCTAGTGATGCATAAACCACACTTCAGCTTTAATGAAAGATTGATTTCAGCTGTTCTCATTGAGGCAATGCAGAATTGTTTTAAATTGATCTTGTGACCAACTAAGTGTCTGTCTGCATCCACAGCACTGAATAAACGGTGCGTCGTAAAATCAGCAGAAAGAGAGCAGGGCCTCACAGTCTGTGTAAATGACAAATAATGGCCTTCCAGACTGTCTGCATAAACAAACTGCAAGCCCTTATTCAGAGTCAAGAGCAGCCTGTGACTCTAAAAGGTTCGTGCCATTCGCTCTGTGCCAACACATTGATATCGGTGGGCCTGCAGAGGGGTAAAACACAGGGAAAGTGTGGATGTTTGCTCCTGATAACCAGCTGCTGTCGAGGAGCGTCTAACACCTGTGTGTCAGTTTGCCCTAAGACTGCTTTCCAGATCTATTACACAATCCACTGTAAGCAAAACAAGCCAGTGGCAACTTTCTTCTTGAGTCATTACCCACAATACTGTCATTAATTATACGTCAGGAGTGAAGAACAATCAAAACAAAGTTGAGAAAATATTACACTTAGAAAAGGGCACATCGCACGTCACAACATTTACTTATGGATCAGTGTTCAAATATTAGCCAGGTACAATCATGGAACATTTAACGATCAAATACGCAATATGACACAGTAAGATGATTGCCATAGGGATTTTATAAAATGCAAATGCAAATTCAAAAGTTAAATTAATTATTACAATCAAGTTGTTTACGATTTACTAAGCAAGTGATTTGGCACATTAATTTTTATTTTTTTAATTACATAGATTAAAAACTATCTGGTGTGTAATTAATATCTATATAATTAATATATATATATATAAAAAAATATTTTTTTTTACATATACTGAAACTTTTATGCTCATCAAGGCTTCATTTATTTGACCAAAAACTGTAATATTTTGTAATATTTTTACAATTTTAAATAACTGATTTTTATTTAAATACATTTTAAGATGTAATTAATTTCTGAATCTTTTAGTATCATTACATGATCCTTCAGAAATGATTATAATATGCTGATTTGCTTCTTAATACATAATTATTTGAAACTGAAATCGTCTTTATTGTCACTTTTGATCAATTTAATGCATCCTTGCTAAATAAGAGAATTAATTTTAATATTCTTATAAAGAATCCTACTGACCCCAAACTTTTGAACAGATGTGTATCTTTATAAATATGCATGACTAACTGCTATTATGATAAAGCAAAATCATTATAAGCAGTGTCAATATAAAGTAAGATGATTTATGGATACAAGAGTTTGAGAAATGAATAACCAAACATCAGTATTAGTTAGCGAAGCAACTTATGCAAGTTACGGTAACGTCTTCCTGAACTGGAGGCCCCGATCATCATATTCCTTGTTAATATAAACCTAAAGTTTAACATACTGCATATGAAGATCTTCTATAATCCGGTTACAATAGTCACATTGTAAGAAGCACAAACAAATTATGTTGCACTGACAGTGGAAAAGACATGGACCGTGAAGTGCTCTTAGAAGAAACAAGTGCCCTTTAAAGGTATTAAAGATATGTGAGCATGTGCCAGACATTATGAGGAGAACAGAAAAACATTTATGATTCCATCACCATAAAACTAATCTATCTCTTCTCTCTTTCTTCTCTTTGTGGTTGCTATGAGCACAGGTTCAGTGCTTGTAAACAGTGGTCTACCGAAGGCAACGATTATTCCAATTGATTTGAATGATACAAATAATAGTTTGGCAGACTAATTGGGGAAGATTTTAGCATTTTTGAGGTCAGAATCTCAAATCTTTTAGTGGCATCAAACGTTCGAATTTCAATTTTAATGGAATGGCAAACATGGGAGCAGATATGTGAAATTTGGCATTACATCACTTGCTCACCAATGGATCCTCTGCAGTGAATAGGTAGCTGATAAAAACATCCCAATAATCCACAAGTAATCCACACAGCTCCAGTCCACCAAAAATCCACCAACATGTTAGTTTAGAACAGTTCTGGACTGTTTCCAGCTGTAAAAGGTGATTGATCTGTGCATATTTCTCTCCTGATTCAGACAAGATGACTTTATCACTAGAGATGCAATATCACGGATTATGATCTTGTATTTTAGCTAGAAGCAACAGCGTCTTCATGATGTATTAGTTGATTAAAAACATGCAATCGTGTGGATTACTGTAAAGTTTTTATCAGCTGTTTGGATTCTCTTTGTGATGGCACCCATTCACTGCAGAGGATCCATTGGTGAGCAAGTGATATTCCTTATAGTCTATAGTATTATATTATAGTAAATATAGTTTATATCATTAGATCTGACACATTAACTGTAAGCAGTGTTACCCAAGAGTTTAGTTTACTATAAGCATGCCCTCTATGTGCAGAAAAAAACATTTCTAACAGTTTAGCCTAAATGCATGTTTATTCTCAAATTTTCCCTCCATTTTTTTACAAAATTGCAGTTATGCAAATTCTGATTAGATGTTATTTTGAAGTGAAAACCTAACTTTTAACTTTATAAGAGAATTATTTATGAGTGAAAGGCTCAAAATTCCATGTCCTTTCATTTTAAATGAGGGCTTAAAGCTAGAGAACTGGATTAGGAGCATATCCAACAAGCCACAGGCCTCACAAATGCACTCTTTGTTCTGACTGGAGGTTCGTTCTTCAGTTCGCTAATTGGATACAGTGATAATCATTACATAATGCCTTAGTGTACTGTGTAAATGTGTCCCGCTAAAAACTGTAATTGGATATGATGTTATTAAAGGCATTTTCGAGAAATCAGTCGAACTTGGACAATATGCATTACTTCACATGAGAACAATGAAACTGTAAATACTAATTATTGGTGTACAGATACAGTCAGTGAGGAGACACAGCCCAACCGCAGGGCACATCAGATCCTGCAGATGTAGTAAATTAAGAGAAATATCCAATAAAGACTTGGCTATTTTTATAAAAATCCAGATTTTTTGCCCTTTAAAATAAGCACTCAAGGTCTTCAGGATTACTTTGCAAGTGTGTTTGTGGTGGGTTGGAGCTAAACTCTGCAGGACATTGGCCCTCCAGAAGCAGGATTGAAAACTCCTGTATTAAGGGGATCCTCTCTGTAATTTCCAGTACTCTCAGAAAAAAATAAAATAAAAAAGAACATATGCTATATATATTTGGCGGTGTTGAGGAGCTTATCTTAAGACCTATGAGGAGCAGCAGGGGAGTGTCAGAAGGAGGAAGTGCGAGATAAAGAAAGGGAGCAATGAGTAAACGGAAGGGATGACATTCAGCCTACACTTCTATTTACTATTCCGGGCGAGTTCAACTCAGCACGAGCGCAGAAATGTGAGCCAGGTGATCAAGCAGACCAACTGCTGAAAGACTTGACTCATAGCAAGGGCAGCGCGATTAACCGTGGAAGTCAAAGGAGAGAAACGAACAGAAAAAGAAACAGCTTGAGAGAGAGGCCACAAACATACTATTAACGCAAGGGTCGCAGTACTCGAGGGGGCAGTAGAGGGCAATTCTCTGTGCTATCCAACCAAAAGTGGTACACTGTGTCCTAATTAGGTTTGGGGACAAAGAACCATTTTATATTTCTTAACAGCACTTCAGCCGATGCATACTAGTAAAATACTCAGAAAGGTTATCCAGCAACAACATTGTAACATGTAGTGAATCCATAGTGCAATCACTGAAGTAAGATTACTGAGCTACTGACTTGATCATAAGTAAGTTGTTACTAGTGAATCAAAAACATACAGCGTAACCTGTATAGTCCGATTCTCCAATTAATGACTCTATTGTGCCAGCTCTTTTAAGTGACTCAAACACATGCAGCATATTCAGTGTAGTCTGTTTCTAAAACAAATTACTCTTGATCGGTTCGTTTTAGTGAATCACATGCATACAGAACATCCTGTGTAGTCCGATTCTTGAATGAATGAAATGATTCTTTTTAGTGAATCAAAAACATACTGAGCATTTAAGAAAGAGTTATTTATGTGAACAGGTGAATACACTGCGATTCTAAACAATTCTAAAACAAATGAATCTTTTGATTCCATTCTTTTTGGTGAATTAAACACATACAGACTCAACTTTCTTCTAAACACAATTATGCAAATAAAAAGCACCCCTTGCAGGAACACATATGTGCTATGTATTTATCTAACTATATTTGTATGCTATGTACTTGCATATGTGAGTCTGCCTGTGAAAACCCAGCTTTTTTTGTGATTTAAAATTTTACATAAAACATCCTTCATAATAAGAACATTCTGTGAAAATGAAACCTTGATATCAAGCTCAATAAAGCTGAGTAAGGCCATGTCAAAGATTGAAATCATAGTGAAATTAATGGTTGAAATAAAACTTTGATGGTTTTCTCGTATTTAGATTTTGAGACTTCAGCCTGGATTTCACATAGAGGGTCACATATAATAACTGACTAAAATATACAGAAAAAGATCAAATTCCTCTGCAGAATTACAAATGTTTAAAAAATTGTAATATATAAAAAAAAAAAAATTCCCTCTTCAGGTATAAAACTAAAATGTATTGAAAGTCAATGATCCATAACTGAAAGATATGAAAGGTAGATGTCTACCAGGCACATAATAAACCTCTTAATGCACTTTTATCACACTGCTATCTGATAATGATGTACCCAGGATGGAGTTGGACCCGCTGTTCCACTCTCACTCTGGCTGAGGTCCAGTCCTGTGATAAGAAAACCAGTATGCACTTCCCTTTACTGTGCCTGTTAAGTCATTGCATGCTGCAGACAGGAAGTTGTGAAGTAGCCATGGAATTAAATGACCTCTGTAATACTTAAATCAGCACATACAGCCAGAATTATTCCATGAAATCTTCAGGAGTAGTCAGCACACCACCTTTCAAAATTTCAGGGTCATTATTTTATTTTGGGGAGAAATTAATACTTTACATGGATACGAAGTGACAGAAATACATAATAATGTTACAAAATATTATATTTCAAACAAATGCTATTTTTCTGAACTTTGCATTAAATGCATCATGGTTTACAAAAAAAGCATTAAACAGCAGAACTGTTTTCAACATTCTAACAATAAATAAGTATATTATAATGGTTTCTAAAGAGCACGTCACACTGAAAACTGGAGTAATGATGCTGAAAAATCAGCTTCGGAACACAAGAATAAATGTAATTTTTAAATATATTAAATAAAAAAAAACTGTTATTTAAATTTATAATGATATTTCACTATATTACTGTTTTTTTTATTCATTCTTGGTGAGCATAAGAGACTACTTTTCAAAAATATTACCAACCCCAAACATTTCAATGAATAAGATAATTTCACAGTAACCGAATCAGATTTAATTATCAAAATAGAACATGCACTTTGACCTTAATAAAATAATAATAATTGAAACTGATTACATTTATTGTTGTTTTGTATTTGCAAAAACAAACTGTCAAGGTCAACATGATGTAAATTCTCCGGAGCGATTTCAAGTAAATAATGTTGGTCATAATCCAGCTGCTGATGTAGGTATCCATTAAACACTTCAGCTGTACATAGTTTCCATTGCATATGACATATGGAAAACATTTCCAAGTTCTCTCATGTTGTCGGGGGACATTTGCTTATTGAAAGGCATATTATATACGAAATGTTTGAACCTTTCCATAAGACTCATAGCATGCTCACTAAAACAAAAAGCCCCGTCAAAAAGCCCCATCCATGCAGGGGATATATAATTCCCTCAGACTGTATCTGACAATAAGAGCCTTTCCAGGAGCCTGTTGTTGCCCGCTGGGGACATGTTGCCATTGGGACAATTGATGCTTTTTTGGAAAATCAAAAGAACAGGATATGCATGTCTAGATTCCATTGTTATTATGAAACCAGTGAGATCAACAACATCGCCTGCAGTTCCATTCGTCTCTCCCCCACAGTGCAGTTAACATGCACTGCTCTCTGACATTTAATACTAAATGTGAGAATGTTGGCTCAGTCTACACATAAAGCAGCCAATCACTACAAAAAGCTCATTGACAGGTCCTCCCAATGTAGTCTGAGTAATCGCTTTTCACTTTTAACTGAGACATAGTGGTGCTTACAATGCAATTAGTGACTGCTCACACTTAATGTGAGTGCATTGGTCAAACATGACCATTTAGTGAGTGTTTCTGTTTAGAAACGAAAACTATGGAAAAGTAGAAGAATGGAAAAAAAAATGGTTGTGTGTTTGATGATTTTTGGAAAACTAAGTTGAAGTGTATAGTTTTCACACATTTTGCATCACTAAAGAGAATTAAACAAATTAATTCACTTCAAATTTAAATTTTCATCACACCCTTGTTGTGTTCAATTAAAACAATGGTGCCACTGATACGTTGCAGATTTGAATCCGAACAGCACTGGCATGTCATGTGACCATTTGTGACACTAAAGAATCAGAAAGCCTTAGCAACTTCATAGCAACCACACACAACATCTCCGCATGGAATGCAAAAGTCAGGTTTATTTTAACTTATCATGTTAGACAATGGAATTTGTGATGAAAAACTACAATACCCCTGATTCTCTACAGAAGACTGCACCAATCACTGAGTATATATTACAATTTTTTTTTTTTAAATATGTAGTTTTGTACAAAACAATGAAATTATAAAAACTGTAGTTTTCTGGTTTTCTGGTTTTCTATTTCACCATTGTTTTTAATTTGATTGTCATTCGCCATGCTTCATGGAACTGTAGTTCTCTCCCTCAATTAAGCTGTTAAGTACAAAGACCATTGCCTTTTCCTCTGATTTTGGATAACTTCTTTAATACTCGAACCCATTACTTGACTTGGGAGTTGAGCGCGCCTTCTCCACTATAATTCTTCTCTGATTTTCACATACTTTTTGTAAATCACCTTGTAGCTGGTTATAACAATTTATAAAGCTTTAACAAAGGCATTTTTAAAAACGCTATACTTCTGGAACCAACACCACTGAAAAGTGGACAGGCAAGTTTTATATACACTATGTACTGTTTGGCTTTTAATGGATAGACAGTTATCTGATGTACTTCCTTACGAAAGGAAAATATATTTACCAATATATTTCTTAAAATATATTGTGATATATTGTAATATATTATTTTCCCTTTTTATTTTCTAATATTTTATATATTTGAATACATTTAATAATATATTGATGATACATATATTATATAATATATTGCAAAATATACAAATGATTGCCGCTTTCAATATATTGCAATATATTGGGAAAAAAATAATTATATATAAGAATATATGCCTAATAAATTACATGATATTTTCCAATATACTGCAATATATTTTTGTTTCATAAGGTCTAGGCAGCAGTACATTTCTCTGATCTTGCCAGTGATGGATCAAAATCTATTCGGCACTCCTATTTTATTATTTCCAGTACGTGGAGTATCCAAATATAGTGGTATTAAAACATAAAGCAATTTCCAAACAAGCTATTACTTCCACATTCTAAATAACAGAAGACATATTCAGGGCTGGCAACGTTCAAGAATGCATTTCATTATGCTTTTACAAATGTCACAAGACACAAGTGATCATGACCGCCTGCTAAACAGCCTACAGGCTGAAACAACCTCAGGGAGCATGGTTATGTAACGTGTCAAATGAAAACTGCACATTTTTCTATGGGTCAATTGGAGAAATGTCCTTTGCCTTTTATTCATGAAAGCTAGTATCACAATCACAGTTAACTGAATCATCCACGTTTATATTCAGGAACAATGTGGTACTGATTGACCTTCAGTCGCTCAAACGAAAGAGGTTCTTGTCTCGTAAACCTTTGGCTCAGGTTCATTATGTAATTCTTTAAGTGAGAGTTACACACAGGTGTAGAAGGAAAGTTGACAGTGATGCAGTGGATGTGTTTTTGCAGACGCTCATTTACATCTGGTGATTTCCCATTCAAAAGCACTGGCTCGATAACCTTCAGCAGTGAAAGCTGCATGAAAGACTAGGGAACATAAAATCCTACGCAAAACATTGTCTTTCGGCTCTCTCTGTATTAAATAATATAACCTTCACTGGTGAATAATGTAACACGGATTGCTTTACTGCAAAATTATCCATTAATACCAACTTAGCACAAAATCTGTATCTGAAGTGGCATATTATTTACTATACTAAAGTGCATTTACACTATTTAATGTTGCAGAGGCAGTATTAAATACATATACATAAACAAATGTCAGTGCAGAAATAAAGTTAATTCATTAGAATTTTAGTTCATTTTAAATAAAATAAAAAAAATACAAATTCAAATATTTTCTAGATACATTTAAATATGAAATTATGTACATCAAAAAAGAAATGAAAATGTAAAATTAATTTAATTAATTTAAAAAGTATTTATCTCAATACATTTAAAAAATAATAATAAGCTTGTCATGACAAAAATAAATTTTAAAGCTGCACTGATGCTGCATTTCTTTTACACAGAACCAAAGCAGCATCAGAGCTGCCACTTATATTAGGGGAGAGCTGCATATTTTATTAAGCTATACATATTTATACAGAATTTTGTGCCTTGAATAACACCAAAAGTGATGTGCCAAAATTAATTCTATTAGTGAAAAGGTCACCATCAAATAATAATGATTACGGTGGCACAATCCAGCCAGAGAGATGGCATCTTACACATCAAGCTGAAAGGAGTATGTCACGTCCCATCCCAACTCTTCTGTGCTGATCTAAGAGCAGTTTAGTTAAGGTAAACTCTGATCTTTTTTCTTATGCTGATAAAGAGTCGGTAAATCTGGTATGTGTCAGCTGCTGTCTATCGGCTGTCTGCAGTCTGAATTCTAGGGAGGAATGTGGCATGCCACTGTGGGAGCAATAAAGAAATGTGCATGGGAGTGAGACCGCTGCTCATGACTGCTGTTCATCAATCAGCTGCAGCTCTGAAAGGCTCCAGAAAGATTAAAAATGAAATGAAATGATGTGGCTTATTAATCTGATTCTGAGGTTCAGATGACTGGGATACAGATGAAACTTGTCTGTAAACAGAACATGAAGTACTTTTCACATAATAATCGCCTCATCAAGTTGCACATGAGTGGCAAGCAATCAACTCTTTATTTTTAGTACGATTTTCCGCAAAGAAATCTAAAGTCATTCAGAAACATCTGCTAAAATATAATCAAATATTACCAAACAGACTTTTTACATCTTAAAGCATACAGAAAATGTGGACAGTATACTGTAGTAGACACTAGACTGTTATGCTAATACTATATTCTGAACATACCTTTTATTTTTGTTGCATAAACAAGCAAAACTTGCAACTGGGGTATTTTGCACAACATAAGAGCACAAAAGTACTAGCATCAGACAAGCTTCTGATACAGAATCATGCAGTTTAGTACTGCTGCAGAAGGCTTTTGGGAAAAGCCACCTGGGAAAAGGATCTGCGCAAGAGACACGGAGCTTCGATTAAAGAGACCGGAGGAATATTTCTTCTTCCTCTCATTGTTCTTTGCTGTCATGCGACTTCGTGCCTCCAGGTACAAAGCTTGTCCAAACAACTGTCCAGTCTGGGTTATTTTCAACGTGGGTAAAAGTTATGAGACTTTTCTCACAACCTCATCTGATCTATTAAATTGCATGTGAACAACTATGAACATGCAATATTCTTTATGGCTTTTCTCAACACATACATGTTTCCTACAGTGATAAGACCAGCCTATTCGATATGGATAGTTTAAAATAACTATCAATTATAAATAATATCCATTATTATCCATAATAATTAATATGCAGTTTTACATAAACACATACATTGTTCTTTTGTTCTCACTGACATCATAAAAGTTAAATCAGTAAAAGGGAGACCAGGGCTAATTGTCATACTTTTTAATGATCATTTCACAGTTAGTTTTAAAGTTGTTTTTTGTATATGTAAGTATTGACATTGATTTTCAATATTATTGTTCAGAGACAAATGATAGCCTACAATTCACTGAACCTTGGCTAGATTAACCTTTTGTGCCAACATAATTACTGAGATGTGACCCTTCTGACGACTTCCTGGTCTCCCCTGCTTTAATGTGTATACGGGTTTTAAATCAGAAACGTTTAAAAGAGAATAAAATATGCAAATATGTTTTAAAACGGCAAATGTTTACTGTATAGACAGCGCACTAGATTTGGAGATGCAGTCAACACATCTACAAGACCTCGTAATATTTCTGAGAAAACACTTCCCTGCAATATTACGTAATTTGCCAATCTTAAGAGAATAGCCTAAAAGACAAACTCTTAAAATGTAAAAATAGCATATTTTATGATTTTGAAATTAACAAATATAACTATGCTATTTGAGTATATATATATATATATATATATATATATATATATATATATATATATATATATATATATATATATATATATATATATATATATATATATATATATATATAAAAAATATATATATATATATATATATATATATATATATAGCTATATATATATGTAATTTAAAGTTTTTTTCTACATGCGTACTTATAGAAGTATAATTAAACGCATGTAAATGTCAAATATGACATTTTGAGTATTTGAGAGCGGAAAACACACCGCAGAACTAGTACAGGTACGGCTATCTGACAGGTTCGCACAGTTTACATCACAATAAACAATTTTAAAAAAAAAATTCTTACCTGTCTATATGTCTTTTAGGGTGGGGGTCTGTCTTGCCTTCAGACAGAGAGATTTGAGTACACACTGATATTGCGAGACTTGTAGTGCTTCGCTCACTAGAGGTAAGTGTACTCAGTGTCCCTCTACTTTGTGGAATCGATAATGAAGACGACTGAAGTCACAGGGCTGCGAGTCTCCGCCTCCTGCGCTTCAGAGAAATACCTTTCATTTCCATAATGTCAACTCGCTTTCTTTGACGCCACCTAGTGGTTTGAGGTGGTATCTATTTATCTATCTATCTATCTATCTATCTATCTATCTATCTATCTATCTATCTATCTATCTATCTATCTATCTATCTATCTATCTATCTATCTATCTATCTATCTATCTATCTATCTATCTATCTATCCATCTTAAACTTTTTTATTTTTATTTTTTATATCCATGAAAAACTATATTCGTTTCACTTTTAAAATAACATAAAATATTTTGTTTAAATGTATTTTTCCAAAAACCAAAAACTTTCTACTCATTTCATTTGTAAAAATAGAGTTTGTTTACATTAAAATTACTGTTATAAGAAACGAGACGAATCGATTGAGAGAAACTTATTGGAACGAAAATCTTTTATTTTGTTGGGACTTGTATTTTGAAATGTTGCGAGAAGAGAACCGTCGAAGCGGCATATGCTATCCGCGGACTGGCATCTTTCAGAAGCTATGTCAAGGTTAACTAACAAGTGTCATTGTCTTTATTTACTTAGCTTGAGCTCCATGTGGAAATGTCACCAACAAGCCTCCAGACTGTCAACAATGAGAAGTGGACTTGAAGTGAGTGAGTTGTAAACAAACGTTTAGCATGAACTGAATTGTCAGTCTGCGTCGTGGCAGGTTATGATGAGACGTGTCTCTTATAATTGACTCTTACTTGTCTTAAAGTTAAATTATCTTTTGCTGTTTTTTTTTTATTAAAGACAACAAATCTATTATATAAGGTCTGAACCGAGTGGCTAGCTTTATTTTATTAGGTGCTTCTCATAAAACGTTGCATGTTAAACAGCTGTAGTTTAGCTCTTGCAATTAACGTTAGTTACATGATTCTGGACTTTTGCGCTGTACTGTAGTCCAATTTTGATGAACTTAATTAGTGATTTGTGTGATTTTAAGTCTGTTTTGTTTGTGACTCGTGTTTTAGTCAATATGTGGTGGCAGATTTAGAAGTATTTCTTCAGCACAGCCACAGTTAGTCACAAGGACCTATGGATGTGGAGGACATATACAGGTAACAAACACAGCTCTTTTGTGCCTTTTTAACATTTTAGTAAAAGCTTGAATATTTACATGAGACATTTATTACATTTTAGCTACACTAGAACAGGAAGTGATTAAGGAATATCGAAAGCATAGACATAGGAAAAGTGAAAGTGAACGCATGCTTTTACTTTCTTTACTTTCATTATTCCCTAAAGACTTTCTGTTCTACTGGGATTTCGTATTGACATCTACCTTATGATGAATCATTTGTATTTCTTAACTGTAAAAGTGTCTGCAAAATTAATACATGTAAACTTTTTAAATCAGGTCTCAAAATGTTTAAAAGTTTAAATTAACTTGTTTCAACCATATTAACCGCTATTTAAATATTTGCAAGAGGTTTGATTGGATTCTGAAGAGAAGGGAACTCCATTCAAGCACGCCGCTTGGAGAAGAAAAGGCACTTCAGTTCAGGTAAATAGTGTTTGCTTATTCTCAGTGTAAAATTTAATCACTGACAGAGCACAACATTTATTCATTTTAAAAGAATTGTGCAGTATGACATAGCAGTTGTGATTTACAATTATTTTGCTATGATTGGAATCTAGTATTTTCTTAACTTACACAGTGATTGTTTTGTATAGAGATCTAACAGAGACAGAATATGAGAGACTAGCAGATGAGACACTGGATGCATTGGCGGAGTATTTTGAAGACCTCACAGATGAGAGCTTCACTGGAATGGACTATGATGTTGTCTTCTCCGTATGTACTCATGCCCATGTTTTCACATCCTTGCATGTTAAATATCAGTGGTGCTTTTCCATCTTAACCCTGATGAAAAATCTGTTGTGCCTAAATGTCCAGTAGGGGTCATTGTTGGTCTGTGTTAGGCTGTTTGCAAGCCATTTTTTATTTGGATGAACCAGGATCTATAATTAGAAATAAATGTAGAGTAGAAACATTTGGAGGTGTAAATTGATTTCAAATATATTATATTATAGTTTTTATTCTTAGATTAATTGACATAGACCATTGCCATTACAGAAATAAATAAAAAATTATAGCTAACAAGATTTAAAATTGTGAAAAATTGCAATAATTATTTATTTAATTCAAAATATTTTTGGCATTATTTGGAGTTGCTTTTTTCCATCTTCTCTTAAAATGGCACACTTCACCTGTCATGTAATTTATTTATCTAAACTTGATATCCCCATCCTTTTTGTGGAACATTGCAGTTAAGTAATTGCTCTGTAGAGTGAAAAAGGAGTCCTAAAACCTTTGTAACGGTATCTTTTATCTTCTTTTATAGGAAAAGAGGTTTGTTTGAGTGTTATTGTTGTTAAGTGCTCTTGCACGACTTCTGTTAAGAGTTCACAGCAACAAAAAAAAAAAAAGCCATTTGTGCAGCAGCCTTTGTTGCAGCACCATACAGAGAAAATGCACGTCTCCTGCAGGATTTATGAAGGCTGTAAACACGCAGAGCTTTTAGCTTGTTATTGTAAGACTGGAGTAAGGCCACTTTCAGTTTTTTCACACACACACACACACACACACACACACACACACAAGCATAGATATGTATTTATTCATTAATTTATTTAGCAAATATCTTTCTGAAACCCAGTGAATGATTGAGTCCATGCACTCATTGTGATTGATTGGCAGATTGATTGGTCATTCACACCCCTTGCTCTCCTCTGGAAGGATAAATGTTAAAGCCTCAGACTGAAGCCCTCGTATGATTACATGAGTGTTCAATTTTTTTAACAGAATGGAGTGCTGACAGTGAAAGTGGGCTCTGACCATGGTACATACGTTATCAACAAACAGACACCCAACCGACAGATTTGGCTCTCCTCACCGACAAGGTTAAACACCAAGTTCTTAATGTTCATTTGTTATGCTTAACTGTTTAACCAGTTTTAAATAAAACCGTTAGAAGTCTCAATTTCAAATTCTTAAAGTGCCAGTATTATTCGTTGCCTTTAGAAATGCTATTTCTTGCATTAAATATTAACTGTGATATAATGAGTGCAATATGTTCGGTTTTCAGCTTGATCAGACATTTCTGAAATGTTTCCTTTCTCAGCGGGCCGAAACGCTACGATTGGACGGGGGAGCGATGGGTGTATGCTCATGACGGCGTGGCTTTACACAATCTGCTCTCCAAAGAGTTGTCAGTCATCTTCAAATCAAATATAGACCTGTCGCATCTCATCCATTCACGATGAGACCAATGTGAAGAACAGGCACTGTGATAGATCCTTTCCACACTCGTGACTCTCATGATCTTTTTGGTAAGACCATAAAACTGTAGCTAGTGCTCAAAAAGACCTTCTGAATTATACTATTGGAATGGTTTATGCCTCTTTTTGCATGCAGACCTACAAATTCAGCCAAGCTGACCTCGAATGAACTGTAGAGAAGATTTATTTATCTACATCAAACCTGTACACAATTATAAGCTTAAAATGCACTCAGAAGAGCAGAAAGTGCTCTTCTAATCCCTGTAAACCTGTACCTGGTTAGATTAAAACCAGATGAAACAGATCACATTTAATGGCTCTTAAACCAGCTGAATAAGACAAATGGACACAGATTGTGTTTATCTGCTCGCCTGGCCCTGGTTGAACTAGAGGCTGCTGGCTAGATGCAGGAAAAGAAGGGGATTATGACAGACAGATGGAGAAGTTTTGGCTCTAAAAGCCCTCTGCCAGAGCCTTTATTAAGTGTTATCTGTGAATAACGGCATCACATCTGATCATAGTCCTCAGAGCTTTACCGCCACCCTCAGATGATTAAAAAATATCAGCCCAATTTAGCATCAGCCCGCCCATACAAAGCTAACTCTGGTGATACATACTGTACAGTAGTTGATCATTACTCCCCAGACGCTCCTTCTTAATGTAATAGCCCATGTAACACAACATTAACTTGACACGCTGTCTATGCAGATGTTAAAATATGAGATTGATTGTACTGCGGTGATACTTTTGATGTCTTTATTCGGGTTGCATGCGCTGAAACAATGGCACATCTGCCGCCATGCTGATGTCTGATGTACTCGTTGTACTCATTGATGCATATGTAAATATAATATGTTAATAAATAAATTAGAATGTTGTTGTTTTTTTCATTGAGTACACATTGTGGTTTATGTTTAATTTTAGCAGCTTAATAATGATAATAATAAATTGTTATAAATTAATAAATTATGTAACATTAGAAATTATAAAATAGTATGCTTAATGTAATTTTAATTAGAGATGTTCCGATACCCTTTTTCTCTTCCCGATACCGATTCCGATACCTGGGCTCAGGGTATCGGCCGATACCGAGTACTGATCCGATACCTGGGTGTATATCTGTATATACAGCTGTATATACTACTAGCCCTGTGTAAATTGCTAGAATTTTTTTATGGTGTGCTTCAGACAGATCCCTCAATAAAACATGAACAAATACATGGTGAACTACTGTATTTATTACAGTATTTTTATTATCTAACATGAATTTGACAGTATTATTTATTTTCTTATGCAAAAAAGAACTTCAAATGCAGCCAAAAATCTAACACCGCAAACTAAAAAAGGTATTTAAGTTTTACAATATAACTGTATAAAAAAACTGCAACAAATAAGTCTAGGAATATAAAAAAAGATCTATTAATCAGATAATCTCTAACAAGTAAAAAACAAGCAACCATCTAGGCATAATTATTATTATTATAGAGATGTATTATTATTAGAGATGTTCCGATACCCTTTTTCTCTTCCCGATACCGATTCCGATACCTGGGCTCAGGGTATCGGCCGATACCGAGTACTGATCCGATACCTGGGTGTATATCTGTATATACAGCTGTATATACTACTAGCCCTGTGTAAATTGCTAGAATTTTTTTATGGTGTGCTTCAGACAGATCCCTCAATAAAACATGAACAAATACATGGTGAACTACTGTATTTATTACAGTATTTTTATTATCTAACATGAATTTGACAGTATTATTTATTTTCTTATGCAAAAAAGAACTTCAAATGCAGCCAAAAATCTAACACCGCAAACTAAAAAAGGTATTTAAGTTTTACAATATAACTGTATAAAAAAACTGCAACAAATAAGTCTAGGAATATAAAAAAAGATCTATTAATCAGATAATCTCTAACAAGTAAAAAACAAGCAACCATCTAGGCATAATTATTATTATTATAGAGATGTATTATTATTACTGTAGGCTACAACAGTAGCTTTATATATTGTCAATTTACTCATGTAAACCAAACATTTATTTTAATGGGCTGCCATGAAGATCTTTGAGTGTCTGTGTTTATGATATGACAGTATTCTCAAATGAAACGGTAAATTCTCATGAAGTGACGGTTTATGCGTTCGTGTCCTCATGACACACAGCAGAGACTACAAAACAGCGAGCTCTCGCGCATCTGTGCCAATCACCCACAGAGATGTAGATTTTGCGGGAGTAATATTTAAATAGTATTTTGCAGTTTAATATTCACAGACACTAGTATATATTCGGCTACTGTCTGGAGCCCTGCGTTTTGACTTACACGGAAGCGACTGAACGCAGTTGCCGGTACTGAATATACTCGAGAGTCTGTAACTACCGGTACTACAGTGACATACTGCTAACCACTGATCTATAATATAGAAGCAGCTTCACTGTCTTATGGCAGTTTAGAATGTGATGAGTGATCCAGTCATATATAGATAAGGGCTGCTAACGCGTTTTCATTTCTTCTTCGCTGCTCTAAACAGGGGTTGCTTGTGGCAACACAGCACAACTTCCTGTGTTTTCAATGCATTTTGAGCAGCGAAGAAGAACCGTGCAGCGGTTAGGCAAAGCTTGCGGTCATAACTAGGTCTTTTTTAAGAAAATGGTATCGGATCGGTATATGGGTTCATGTACTCGCCGATGCCGATGCCAGAATTTGTTGTGGTATCGGAGATATTTCCGATACTAGTATCGGAATCGGAACAACTCTAATTATTATTACTGTAGGCTACAACAGTAGCTTTATATATTGTCAATTTACTCATGTAAACCAAACATTTATTTTAATGGGCTGCCATGAAGATCTTTGAGTGTCTGTGTTTATGATATGACAGTATTCTCAAATGAAACGGTAAATTCTCATGAAGTGACGGTTTATGCGTTCGTGTCCTCATGACACACAGCAGAGACTACAAAACAGCGAGCTCTCGCGCATCTGTGCCAATCACCCACAGAGATGTAGATTTTGCGGGAGTAATATTTAAATAGTATTTTGCAGTTTAATATTCACAGACACTAGTATATATTCGGCTACTGTCTGGAGCCCTGCGTTTTGACTTACACGGAAGCGACTGAACGCAGTTGCCGGTACTGAATATACTCGAGAGTCTGTAACTACCGGTACTACAGTGACATACTGCTAACCACTGATCTATAATATAGAAGCAGCTTCACTGTCTTATGGCAGTTTAGAATGTGATGAGTGATCCAGTCATATATAGATAAGGGCTGCTAACGCGTTTTCATTTCTTCTTCGCTGCTCTAAACAGGGGTTGCTTGTGGCAACACAGCACAACTTCCTGTGTTTTCAATGCATTTTGAGCAGCGAAGAAGAACCGTGCAGCGGTTAGGCAAAGCTTGCGGTCATAACTAGGTCTTTTTTAAGAAAATGGTATCGGATCGGTATATGGGTTCATGTACTCGCCGATGCCGATGCCAGAATTTGTTGTGGTATCGGAGATATTTCCGATACTAGTATCGGAATCGGAACAACTCTAATTATTATTACTGTAGGCTACAACAGTAGCTTTATATATTGTCAATTTACTCATGTAAACCAAACATTTATTTTAATGGGCTGCCATGAAGATCTTTGAGTGTCTGTGTTTATGATATGACAGTATTCTCAAATGAAACGGTAAATTCTCATGAAGTGACGGTTTATGCGTTCGTGTCCTCATGACACACAGCAGAGACTACAAAACAGCGAGCTCTCGCGCATCTGTGCCAATCACCCACAGAGATGTAGATTTTGCGGGAGTAATATTTAAATAGTATTTTGCAGTTTAATATTCACAGACACTAGTATATATTCGGCTACTGTCTGGAGCCCTGCGTTTTGACTTACACGGAAGCGACTGAACGCAGTTGCCGGTACTGAATATACTCGAGAGTCTGTAACTACCGGTACTACAGTGACATACTGCTAACCACTGATCTATAATATAGAAGCAGCTTCACTGTCTTATGGCAGTTTAGAATGTGATGAGTGATCCAGTCATATATAGATAAGGGCTGCTAACGCGTTTTCATTTCTTCTTCGCTGCTCTAAACAGGGGTTGCTTGTGGCAACACAGCACAACTTCCTGTGTTTTCAATGCATTTTGAGCAGCGAAGAAGAACCGTGCAGCGGTTAGGCAAAGCTTGCGGTCATAACTAGGTCTTTTTTAAGAAAATGGTATCGGATCGGTATATGGGTTCATGTACTCGCCGATGCCGATGCCAGAATTTGTTGTGGTATCGGAGATATTTCCGATACTAGTATCGGAATCGGAACAACTCTAATTTTAATACATAAGTCATAAATCAAAATAATACATCTTAATATTATGCTACTGCAAATAATATATTTAATGCTTGTATAGTTATATTGATAATAATAAGAACTAAAACATTACTACTTATATTAACATTATTAAATATTTATAGTATTAGTAGTGTACGTTATTAGTATTTGTTTTTTATTTAGATTTATGAAGTTTAATTTAAGGTTTCTACTTAAGTATAATATTTAATAATTTATAATGTTACAATATTTCATTAAATATGTATTATTATTATTATTAATAATAATTGTAATATATAATCATAAATAAATGTGAAAGTAAATTGTCACTTTTTTGCAAGAAAATGTTTTAAGATTTATTAATTTAAGTTTTGTACATGAGTATAATATCTCATAATTTATAATGTTACAATATTACATAAAGTATAATAATAATAGTAGTATCATACGTGCTGGAATAATAATACATACAGTATACACATTATTTACTGATTGATTGATTATTTATTTATTTGCAAGAAAATGTTTTGGGCCAGTATTTTCAGCTGCAAGTTTAATTTCAGAAGGTGTTTGAGAATCAAAGGGAGTCTGTGTTAAGGGCTGCTCATGTGTTGGAAATGCTACGGATTTCAGTGTTACACATTGATATTAAGATTTGAGACCAATTACTTGAAGATGGGTCTCTGATAGTAATTGCACCAGCTGCTTTTAAATCTTTGTGAAAACTGTAACCCTCTGTCTTTGAGCTAAAGGGTCCTTTAAGATGCCAGATTGTCCCCAATACTAATGGCACCTAATTATGATACAAGCATCTATTCAATCAGCGCTCATGGTCGATGATAAACGCTTTGAGCATCTTTTCTCTCTTTGGCCAGACATGAATATGCAAATGTCTATTATACAGCTCGACTCGCAGGCCCAAAAATAGCATGAAGTTTCCATGGGAACTTGGATTTATCACTGAACTCTGATGTCAATTGAGTCGTTTTGCTTCAGACAAGCCAAGGAAGTCTGAAAGATTCTACGAGCTCATGCATGCTCTGCTGTCATCTCGCCCTTGTGCTTGGACAGACATCAGACATCGCCCTCAGCAGAGCGTTTCTCAGAAGAATGCCATCTAATGTAAAGATTCAGGAATACCATGAAAACATCGAGCTAAATATGCAACGCGGCCTGGGAAAATGAACTCAATTATGTGAAGCAACAAAACAACACTTGTCTGATGATGCAATAATGATATTTTTGAACTGAAGATTAATGTTGCAAAGAAGAAAAAGGAACTGTTCATTAAATCAGGTGAGTCTTGTCCTTTCTTGTTATTTTACTCCGTTAACACCAGTGCCATGAATCAAACAAAAGGCCAGATGCACTTCAGGTGACTCAACTTTACTGTGAAGAGATCATGTGGCCTGTTTGGAATTAATTCCACGTTAAAAGAAACTGCTTAATTGGAATTTGTTGCCTGTTAATTAGCACAAGCTGTTTGAACTTCAGCTAAAAAAAAACTGTAAACCTCATTTCTTTGTTGTTGTAACCCATGACTATGCAAAATTATCAAAGGGATTTCTACATTATCCAAATGCTACTGTGGTCTGCTTATGCGTGTTCTCAAAAAGAAGAAAAAAGATCATTTTGACTTGTGATTGCAATGTTATATATTATCTTTTATTTCTCACAGTTGTGACTTAATATCACAATACATCACCTTTTGAGAGTCTCACTTAAGATATAGTCAAAATGATAGGAATATGACTGTATCTCACAACTGACCCGTTATTTTCTGTAATTGTTACCTTGTTTCACACAACTGAGACTTTATACCTCGAATAAGGTGTTCTGGTCGGTTGATACCATTAGCCAGTTGGTAGACTGCGATATGCTGCATCCACAGAAGAAAGTAGATATTTATTATTTAACTTCTTTTAAGCTTATTAATGCTGAAATCACAACAAGGGTCCAGAATTATGATTTTTGCCACTTTAATGATGGGTAAATTAAGAAAGTACACTTCTTATAAATATATATTTTCAGACATTAAACTGTATTTTGCATTATTTTTATTTAAAACAAAAAAAAAAAGATATTTTATTATATTTTATAAAATATTTTGGCTCTTATTTCATTGTGTCACTTATTTAGACAACTAATATTTATGTTTAGTAGACCGTTTTTACATGTTACTTTTAAAATGATTCAGATCAGTCATCAGTTACTCTTGGCAATTGTTACTTTTGGACTCTGGTCACAGCAGAATTGAACATGGAAGAAGCTCTTCATAAACCAACACAAACACAGTTCATAGTAGGAGATAAAACATTCTTAACTAAAATGTCTAAAAAGCTTATGTTGAGGTCCAGATTAGCAATATATTTTCAAGGATCCTCAAGAGATTGCTCTATAAAATGACGTGTCATGTTAACTGCCGCTCTGTAGTTTCTGCCTCTTTTCCCCTGGACATAAAGCATATCAAAGATGACATTGCACTGACCTTGATATATGAAAGCTTAAGCAGCAGCCCTCAATAATAAACACTCCTGTATTAGCTTCACACACTTCTCAAGGCTGCAAAGCAATATGGATTCATGGAATAAGAATGAGCTTCCGGATCTGAAGCTGTTAATATGACGCATGATCTGCTGAGCTTTGTTGACCTACATCAATACCAAGAGGATTTTTATGTCACACCTTTTAGATATTTCAGTGCAGGATTATTTATTGATCTGGATCGGCTGAGACACAAAGAAGTTGAGGGCAAGTGAAACTCTAGTCTAACAAAAATTTGGCTAATTCATTGTGATAAAGCAACATTTATATTGATATTACATTCAGTTCTGGATGCAGTGTTTTTTCTGAGCAACAAACGCAGTATTAAACATCATGGAGCCACAGGAAAAGTTTAATGCACATTTCAGACATAGAGAGACACTAAACTAGTTGTACTGTCTATCATATGATGCATGTTTGTTTCTCTTCTTTGTATTTGATCTTTATAAGTAGATTATTGTGTGCTTGTATTACAGATGATTTTCTGTTTAGTGTTTCTCTGACATAAGACAGTGGAGCGAGTCAAATCGAAAATATAGATAACATGAAAATATTGACTGGTTTATTGGCCACAGTGATATATCCGCAACAATTTTAATATTAGTACATTCCTAATTATATATTTATTAAATCTTTAATACAATCTCAACCTATACTGTACATCATGTAGCTATGATCCTGAAATTCACTTATAGCATTTAAAATGAAACTGGCCATCTGTTGAAAATGTAGATATAAAAATATTGATAGATTTATTGGTATTGGCTACAAGTGTAATATTAGTGCATCATTATATATTCATTCATTCTTTTCCATTTTTACTACTGTACATTACAATTTTGTAATGCAAAAATTCCCTTGAAAATTGGCTGATTGTATTAGTCCATCCCTAATTACATTCATTCGATACAGTATGTTTTAAGGACTCTTAAAAGCTTGAAATGGACTTATGCTTTCCCATCTGCTGTCTTTTGAATCAGCTCACGACTGTCGCTAGTGAAGGTCTTTAATACCTGGAAAAAGCAATCTGTTAGCATTCCCATTCATCTCAATGGCAGTTGCTCAGCTGTTTCTGGACCCCCTGGAAGTATGTCATTTGAAATCTGGCAAACCTTTGAGCAGATTTATAGTGATTAGTCCGAACTGAGGTGCCCATCAGATGAACCTTTGAAAAGTTCATTATCCAAGGCCCAAGGCTTGTGGCTGCCATGAATGTTCTCCAATCTAAGTCTCATAGGCATCATTTACATCATTTGCAGCGCTGTTGGTGATACGACAGGGGGTGTGTGTCCTTTGATATTTAATAGAGATGCATGAAACTACTGTTCAGCAGATCTGTGGTTTAATACATCATTTAGAAGTATTGGCTCTCCATTCAAGTGAAACACAGTGTGCTAATATGAAGGTGTGAGGACACACACACACACACTATGCACATATTTGAGTGCAGGTTGCAAATAAATCACATTTGTGACTCTGACAGAGTGATATTAAATTATGTGCATGAGAAATACATTGGTAGATCAGGTGATGAAAATCCTGTGTGGTGTGAGTATTGATTTATACTTATCTATCACAAGTTGAAGTCATGGATCACAAAGTTTAGAGATTTGCTTTCCTTGAGTTTAGAGTTATACGTTTGAGATGTTGAAGGTAAAGGCAAGTTGTCACACTCTGTAACATACAAGACCACTGCTAGAAGAAGAACATCGTGTAACTGACTCAAAAAAGGACTTTTCCCTTGTGACAACTATCCCCAATCTGCTCTACAGCTAGATAGTGAGCACTCCCCCCTTGTTTAAAGTCATGACTGTGCTTACATATGTGTTTTGTTGAAAGTGCATATGAAGCAGCTTGTATTACGCTGATTTCATATGATCAGTGCCCTTCCCAGTGAGGTGGTGTCCAATCGGTCAGTGCAATGCTTATAAGAAGTCAGCTGTTCCCCTCAATCCCCAAATTCCATATTTCATCATGAGAATGACCCATACGCACCTTCCACACTCTGATGCTCACAGCAGTAGTGTACAGTAAGCTGTGATGGAGTAAAACCAAAGCGCTGCATTAATTGGCCAAAAATTGGCCATAGTTTTTATTTTTCTCCAGGAGATTTTGTCCTTGACACTCCTCCCCCTCGCTGAGGAGCCGATGTTTCAGTCTCGTTCACATACCTGAAGGTTGTGCCTCACGTTCAGTGCTCCACACAACTTCAACTCTTGTGCCTTGCTCCTGTAGTTCATTTAACCATGTGTACTTGGATCAACAGCTTTTATTGCTTCTGGAATAACATCTTTTGCAGTGAAGGCTGCTGGGAAGCATCTACTCACTTATTGTTTGTTGGGCATTATATTCTGTATGTTTTCATAACGCAAGAGCTGCAATGATGCAAGAACTTTCAAAATGTCAGTCACTAACAAACAACTGCTATAATATCACAAAATATTTGCATTTAAAAGTTAAAAGTCAATAAGAACTACACTTTTTTTGGACAGAAATCGTAATGCTCACTCCGTCTGCATTTATTTGATCAAACATACAGTAAGAACTGCAATATTGTCAAATGTTATTGCGATTTGAAAAATAACTGTTTTTCAATGTTCCCTCAGAAATCATTCTAATATACTGATTTGGGGCTCAAGAAACATTTCTGATTATTGAAAAGATAAAGCAACATTTTTCCCCCCAGGATTCTTATATGAATAGCAAGTTCAAAAGAACAGAATTTAATTGAAATATAAATATTTTGTAACATTATAAATATCTTTGCTGCCAATTGTACTCAATTTATTGCATCCTTACTGGAAAAAAAAATCTCAGACTTATAGTGTATATGTTTTGTAAAAAAAAAAACTAACTAACCCATGCATGCTATTGCTTACCAGCTAAAATGGACTCTCTGCCTGGACTTAACACTGGACCTAACCCAAAAATCTGATTGGCTGGTCATAATGTCATTATGAGACTAACAGAGATGTTGATTCAGGAACATGTTTCCCTTGAGTAAATCACGTTAAGCATTTTGCAGTCACATACTTGCATATTTTGCATATTTTTGGGCAATCTGTGCTATATCAATTGATTTTAGCAGTGATTAGTTCTCAGCCTGACACCAGGACAAGCAGATAATTGTCACCCATTTGCTATTCAGCTCTTAGCAGTCGTAATGAAAGGACTAATCAGCACATCCTCAGGGTGCTCACACTAATTAAAGAGGCAGAGTGTTGTGACAGGGTCACCTCTGTTACTGGCACTGAACCAACACAGATACAGTTCACTCCTGTGACTGCCGTCATGAAACACACAGTAGCTCTGTCATCAAATACTGTGCACTATTTCTGTTTCGCTTTCATTGCTTTTGGATTCAGCTCTAATAATAGTTCGCCCCAAAATGTTTCATTTATTCAACACATGTCATTCCAAACCCATACAGTATTTATTTTATTTTTTTTAATAGAAGAAGTTTCAAAAATGTAATATATTTGTCAATATTACTATTCATTATTTAGGTGCAAAATATTGCAATGAGAAAGACAATGTTTTTAAAAACAAAATGTAATTACTGTAAAACCTTTCATAACTCAAGAAGGTAAGCTCATGCAGTTTTCATTTTTGAATCGTACAAAAATGTAAATAACTTTGAACAACAGTGCATTTATATATATATATATATACATACACACACACACACACACGCACACACACCGTATATGTATATATATCAGGTAAAGTTTTTGCCAATTTTGAAAGTTGTGAGTTATAGAATTATGTTATCTACCTTTATCCAATGCATGACACTGACTGTAATTCAGTCTCTCACAGCCTCATTTTCATCTGTGTAAAATCCTGACTAAGGTCTAATGAATGCATCTTTTTTTTAACCGCTCCCTTGTGATGAAATTCTATGCATAAGTCAACGCTTATATGTTTAAAGGGCAGATTTATTACCAAGATGAAACACTCCACTTGCCTACTGTCACTGCAAATTCTCAGTCTTAATGCAAGTTCATGCTGTATATCTCAGTTCATTTTAATCTAAGTTAGTGCATGTGGAGAAATGACTCTGATGCATGAAGGTCTCCAATGTTACACAGCAGGGCATCTGTAATGTCGCAGTGGGAGCTAGTTGGTCAATGCTTAAGCTTCATATTTGCATGTAAATGCAAGTTCTTAATATTTCCAAGTGTCTCAGCATTGATTGATTTAGCAGAAGCAGAGTCGCACATGTGCGAGCAGACCTGAGCCAAATGCACAGCCATGCTCTCATAATACTGCTGACTCCAGACCAGCTGACTCCCAGCGAGAGGATCATGACTTGTAATCAAATGAGGATGATCTCCACACCAACACACACACACTCTCTCTTTCTCTCTATCTATCCCTTCCTTACCTTTTTCCATATCATGCGGTTTAGTTATTGATCTGAATGAAGCTGGAAACACTTTTCAGGCTGTTTAATGCTACCGATAACCTTCTTTTCAGGAGAATCATTGTTTTTTTATTATATGTTTGGGCTATTAGAGGTATTTGTTATTATGCATATGTAAATCAAAGTTAAGGGGATGGTTCACCTAAAAACTAAAATTCTGTCATCATTTACCCATCCTAATGTAGTGTTGTTCAGTCTTTATTGTTCATACAATAAACGTCAATGGGGTCCAAAAAGAACTCTCACCACTGACTTTCATTGCCTGTGATATTCTTTTGTGTTGTCATGAACAAAATAATGTCAGGTTTGGAACGACACAAGGGTGAGTAAATATTTTTCAACAAAATTTTCATTTTTGGGTTTCACTCTCACTATTAAACTATTAGCACTGTTTCTAGTTTAAACCATATACTAGTGCTGAATACACAATTAACTTCTCAGATCATATAGTTTATTCAGCAGAAATCTGTAATTATATAATTACTTTTCAAAGTAATTGTTTTTTTTTTCATTCATGTAAAATGTTTTCATTCATTTTGTAAAAAATATATTTTTGAACATATTTGTTAAACCTGTCATTATGTCCTGACAGTAGAATATGAGAAAGATAATCTGTGAAAAAATCAAGCTCCTCTGGCTCCTCCCAGTGGTCCTATTGCCATTTGCAGAAACTCCATCGCTCCCGGTAAAAAACAACCAATCAGAGCTGCGGTCCGTAACTTTGTTTGTGTTCAGAATGTAGAAAAATTTATATAATAAGCGAATACACCATGAATCCATTTTCCAAACCGTGTTTATAGCTTGTCCTGAATCACTAGGGTGCACCTATAATAAGTGTTTATATTCAGACTATTTTATATTGCTTCGGGGGTACCGCGGCTACCATGTTCTTCCGCAAGACGCAAGCAGTTCTGTTTATTAACCGCTAGAGCGTCAAAAGTTACCTACCGCAGCTTTAAGCCTGCTTTCATTTGAAGAAAAATACAATACTATTCTGAAATATTATTATGATTTAAAATAACAATTTTCTATATATTTTAATATATTTAAAATACAATTTATTCCTGTGATGCCAGGCTGAGTTTCAACATCATCATTCCAGTCTTCATTGTCACACAATCCCGCAGAAAATATTCTAATATCATGAATTAAAACCATTTTTTATTTGAAACAAAAATTAATTGTAGCATTATGTATTTTCTCTCACCTTTGGTCAATGCGTCCTTGTTGGATAAAAAATATTAATAAAAAAAAAGAAAAGACAAAACATTTTTACCGACCCAAAAATTTTCAATGCTTGTGAATTTTAAAGTACTGCTATACCATATATATATATATATATATATATTTACTTAAAGCAATACAAAATGTAAAATTCTGTTATCATTTTCTCAGCCTGATGTTATTTCAGATCAATGTGACAAAATATATTTCAAAGAACAAATCAAACAACAAACAATACTGAAGCCCATTGACTTCCATTGTGCAGTATGCACAAAAAATCTTCAAAGAAATTTCTCAAAATATCTTTTTTTTTCTTCTTCTTCTTTTCTCAGAAGACAAAGTCACTGAAGGATATCAGGCTAAGTTAATCAAGACACAATTTCTATTTTTGGCTAGATCCCTTTAGATGTCATTCATCCATTGCACCAAATGTCCAAATGTGTGGGTTTCTGAAAAACTACTAATCCAGTATGAGAAGAACATATATGTAGATATTACACTGTATGAGAATATAATAGTATAACTGATAATATTGAGCAAATACACAGGTCAGAGTTGCACGCCATAGTCTCTAGCACCTTATGCAGTCATTATGCATAGAGGATAACGTCTTATGGTTATTAAATCATATAGCCTATTACATACGCGACATCATAAGCTTTTATGGGACTTTATGTGCGTGAGAAAATGCTTTCAAATCCTTTCATTGCCAGTGGCTCATTGCGATGCATCTGTGCGGCCAAAACAGACCTAGGCTATTCATAGATTGAAAGCGAAATCCCACTTTGTGCTTGTAACCAACGCGGACATAATCCATCCGCACAGACCGCCATCGAGTAATTTCATTTCCAAAGCTCACGCTGGCTCAGTGCCTACAACCCTGACAAGTGATTACTCATCCTACGCTTTTTTCCATGTTACACGTGTTTGTGGCCGAGACTGTGCGTACATGCGCCTTCACTCATTTGGGTTTAACTAGGCCTTATGTCCATCCCTATCCATCCTGTCCATGGCTGTTCATTTGAATGCCATAAGAGCCGGGACAAGAACAGAGGCTGTGTGTTTTCCTGTGGGGTCAGTGTTAAATGCACGTAAGGACATTTTGAGCTGCAGTTACGGATTAAAGAGAATGGAGAGTCTGTATTATCTCCACAGGCTTAGTAACACAATTATCCCTCTGCTCCGTTTTCATTTGTCTAATGTTATAAAGGTCTTCCCTGAATTATGTAAGGATGACAGCCACACAAATCTCGAAATTAATTTTTTAAGACAAAAGACATGTTTGGACAAGGTCCACTGAGCCACAGTTGTAGAGGAGCGTGTCGTGGTTGTTGTTTCTCGTGAACGGCTGTCCAAGATGAAGTACAAGAAGTTTTTTACCGTGATGCAGGCGGCTGTTGGCATCGTGCCGCTCAACAAACGAGAATTCCTTCCTCCCCCTCGAAGACTCTGGAAATCTCATGAGTAAGTGTGTGTGTTTGTGTCGGTTTGTGTGTGTGTTTAGTGGGCAGGTGAGCGCAAAGGAAAATAAAAGATGGCTTGATGCCGAGAGTCACACCTCGCAGAAGTGCTGATGTGGTTATGTTTGGTCTCTATTTATAGCATCGGTCCTGTTTTTTTTTTTCTTTTTCTTTTTTTATTATGATAATGAGCTCAAGCTAGTCTCCATCAAATGCTGTTTTCCCGCCAGAACGCTGTTGGTTTTATATGAGATGGAACCCTGTGTCCTAATGGACTGCTGTATTTCATTTGGAATGAACAATGAAGTCATGAAAATACAAGGCTGATATTATTTTTGGTTAGCATTCATTGAATATATTGCCCTTTTTGATGTTTGAAATATTCAGTCTTATCCATAATGCATGTTACTGACTGAAATCTGTGGACCCTTTTTCACATTTCCAGGGTTCTCAGAAGCAGAAGTCGTCATAGTTGGATAAACTTTATTTGTGAAAAAAAAAAAAAATTATAACTGGAGAAATACATCATCACTATCAATATATATATATATATATATATATATATATATATATATATATATATATATATATATATATATATATATATATATATATATCAAAGGTTGACACCACTTTACATACAGACTCAAATTTAAAAAAAAAATATTTGGTGGATTATTGGACATTCTTATGCATTTAAAAATAACATAGCAGTATGAAACTGTACAAAGCACAAGCAAGCATCTCAACATGCATTTTTAAAAATCATTATTATCTGGCTCTCAAAATTCTGGAGAAAACTGATTTTTTTTTTGAGTGCCTATTTACTTAAAAAAACATTTATGCTAAATTGCAACTGATCTTTGTTTTTTATTTATTTATTTATTTATTTTTTGCATACTGAATTGTGATCGGTATATTTTATCTATGTGTAAAAGCTGACAGATAGAAAAGGACGCCCACTCAGAGTCGTGACAACTGCTGTACAAAGCATCTCACGTAGTGAATGGTTTCGGCTTAGGATCCTGCTTTCAGGCTTCAGATATTTTTAACCAAGTCTGATTGTTTTTCTCCATGCTACATTCAGTAGATGTAAAAGTTAAGCAAATGTAACTCGAGGCTTGAGCGATGTGACATTTGACATGAATGTAGGGTTTGTTTCAGTTTTCTGAGTGGAAATGTCACATAGGGGTCAGTTTACCCACGCTGAGTCCCGCGAGACGAATGCAAACCCTATCCCAGAGCGGTTCAGTCATGTCACTCTGACACTGACTGGAAAACAAGCAGCAAGCAAACACTAGATATTTGCATTTATGGAGAAAATATAAGTGGTGCTCAACTCTGCAAAAAAGCGAGTGTGTTGCAATGTGGCTGCTAAGGTGCATTTTCTTAACATATTTCTATGTGGTTGCTTATTGTACCAAATCGCAATAGCCCACAATTCGGGTCTCTATATGACTTGAATGATTCCTCAAGTCTAAGTCAGCGGGTTTCAACCAGGAAAAAATAATCTAAATTAACATGCTAAAAAGACAGACAGTACAAGACAGTAAAAGGTTAACAACCACTAGTCTAGGGGATTTTTACCTGCTTTATCACATGCATCTGAACAATTTCTTTGAAAGTCCTGTCACAAAAAAAAAAGTAGTTTTATCTATTTTGTTGTCACTTGAAAATCCTACAGGGAAAATGTTTGATTATACATAGCAGTAGTAACGCATCACATCATTATTAATGATTAATGCATGAATCAAACCTTTCCAGAACGTTGACACATTTCTGGCATAGTTTATTAAGCCAGATGTCTACATCCTATATCATTAAAAGAAATGATATCACTCACACAGGAACATGAACTTCTCCATCCAACAAGCGAACGTGTTGCTTTGTCACTGCTGATCACAGTGCATGACATCTGAAAGGTTTGAAATTGGTATGATTTAAAAAAATAATAATACTTTTATTCCATAAGGATGCATTAAATTGATCAAAAGTGGAAGTTTTGGTTTTTCTTTCTTTGTTAAATTTTAATTTTTTTTTTGTAAAGGCTAAACTGATTTTCCTTCGAAGTTTGTATGAATACTGAAAAAAATTATTGTGTATTATGGTTTCCACAAAAATATTAAAGACCACATATTTGAGCAGCAAATCGGCATATTAGAATGATTTCTGAAGGATCATGTGACACTGAAGCCTTGAGTAATGATGCTGAAAATTCAGCTTTGTCACAGGAATACATTTTTAAAATATACTCAAATACAAAAAGAAATGACAACTGTGAAACGATTCACAGTTATTTTTCATTCAAATAAATGTAGGTTTTCTGAGCATATTCAGAATCATTTAAAATCCTCACTGTCCCAAATGTTTGAATTTTAATCTGTATGAACAAACATCCCATCGGCTCTTACAACTTTGTTTCTGAGAGCCTGTGTTTGTTAGAAGTCTGTATGTCACATCCACATGCTGAGGAAGATTTACACACAGACACCCTACAGCGTGCAGCCGACTGACTGTTATTGGATGCATGTTTATCTGTGTGTGTGTGTGTGTGTGTGTGTGTGTGTGAGGAGGGGGAGGACAGTTGCCATTGGCTGGTCGGTTCGGGTCTGCACCTGTTGTGTGTGAGTGTGTGTGTGTACGGAGTGCATGGGTCCTGCGCTAGGAGGAGGCAACAACCTTCTCTCTCTCTTTCTCTCATTCTGTCTCGTTCTCCTCTTCTCTCCCACTCGTGCCTCACTCTCCACTCTGACAACATCCAGGGACCCAAACCTCTCCTACCTTCTTCTCTCATCTTCAACTCTTTCATTCCGGCCATCCATCTGTCCCTCTTGAGCCGTCACCATGCGTCTGGGAATTACGGGCTTCATTACGGATATCCTCAGCACCTCCAGCAACATCTGCTTCTGCTGGATGGAGGGAAAGGTAGAGCGACCCCTCTCCTCTCCTTTGGAGAGCGGGAGAGGAACTTAACTTCTTTAACACTTTGTCTTTCTCTTTGTAATGCGCTGCCTTGGTGTTTTATAGTCTGGTTTTATTGGAATCATCTTTGTGTGAGTGTTTCTTGGCAAGCAGGGGTGTTTTGATGTGTAGAGTGGCGGCAGCTCACTGTCACAACATGTGGTCACCGAGTGTGGGAAGACAAAGAGACAGAGACAGAAACATCTAGATTAATGACAAATAACTCTGAGGCAGACGTCTTGATGACACTTGTGCTTGTTTGAAACCAGACTGACAGCTCTAGATGGAGCTTATTCTGTAGGATGTTGTGTTGCTCTCACCTTGTTTTTAAAGCACAGTTTACCCAAAAAATACCAGTTCTGTCATCATTTACTTACCCCTCATCTTTTCTCAGACCTGTAAGAGAAGTTTAGCAAAATGTTGATGCCGCTCTTGTTCATAAGATGAGATTGCTCTGAGACTGCCAAGCAAAAAAAAAAAAAAAAAAAAAAAAATATGAAAAAGTAGTCGATATGAGTGCTGTATTTCAAATTCGTACGTAAGTCGTATCATAGCTTTGTCAAGTTTTGTCAAATTGTTTGGTGCTTTGAAATAAATGTCTTCATTTTAATTTAATATTTGCATGATTTAATTATTTAAATCATTAATTATTTAAAACTCAAAGTTAGAGTTTTGTGGTTTTGTCTGTTGGCTCTGAAGTGTTCCATATGCTAAAGTTGGCACAACTAATTTAGATACGCATATTTATTAAAAGAAATCGGATACTAAGTTTTAATGGCCTTTACCGGTAATAGCAAGTGGCAAATTGTGGTTCTTATCTTATTCACTTACATACAAATATCCATCAGTAAGTATAGCAACAGTTTTGATATTAGATACATCAGTTGATTTTGCATGTTGCATCATTGATGCCAAACCAGAATCTATGTGCATTTTACTTTTTGAGTGGACTGTTCCTTTAAATGTTGTGTTTACAGCTTTGGACATTATGACAGTATTTCTTTTTAATTTTCTTATGTGGGGGTTGGCTCAGAATTGCTAAGGATCATGGGAAAGATGTGTTTGGTGCCTCTTTCACAAGCCACTGTGTCTTTGTGACCTTAGAGGAGAAAACAGCAAGTGTTGACAAGCGATAAATCCACTCTGACCACCCAGCGACAGACATTCGGTTGCTTTTATTTGCTTTGGAGTCCTGTATACGAGATCCTAGCGCTGCAAAACTGTCATTAAAAATGAAATAAAGAGCAAAATTGATGTTTTCACATTATGCTTTAGCCTACTTTCCTGGCACTTTCACGTTGTGGGCTGTATTTACAGAGTCAATCATTTAAAAGCACAGTAATTCTGTTTAAGCAGTGTTGTTTCCATTAAAGTGTAATACATGTTTGTGTGTGGGTTTAAGCAGAGGCATTCTCCCTTCCATCCCAAACGCTGTGAATCTTCAGCTCAAGGCGAGTGGGAGGACGTATTTCATTTTCTAATCAGTCTGTTCTGGATGTGTTATGACATCACTTGGCCAGATTAATGCTTCCGTATTGATTGATCAATTTGGATGTGTAGATCTACGACTGTGATGCAGCATGCCAGCACTGTTTATTCCCAGTGGTCCAATAGATTGTTCTGTCTCCAGAGAGCTGTTCTTCTGCATAACAGAGCCACATAACCATTGCTATATCCATCTCTGCCTATCATATTCGTAGATATTTGATTGACAGTGGCATGTTTTGAAAGAAAGCACTATTTATTTATTTTTGTAAATGACCTTTGTGAAATGTCTCAAATGGTGATCAGATGAAATAGTGGCACAACATTCTTGTCCCTCTTCTCATAATTATCAAATCTGGGTAAAATCAGATGACAAAACCAGCCAATTAGGGGTTGTTGCCCGGTTTGTGATGTTGTTTTCCATGTATACCGTCAAAATCCCTTCTTTAGATGGAGTTTTTTGGGCAGTTGTCTGAGATGTTGTGTTTTCTTTGTATACTGTCAAAATTCCTGAAAGGTTAATGAGAATGTGGATCAAGAAGGTTTTAAATCCCAAAGGTTCAGTGGTACACCAAAACAGACTGCTCTTTTTTGGAAAATATTGTAACATTTGCAAAATGCAAATAAACCTAGAGCTGACTGAGACTTTGCATTGATCCTGAATAACCCGGTGAATTGACTACATTAACATTAGTTCATCTACTTGTAAAGCACAAAAACAAACAAAAGTAATTAGCATTAGTTGCATGTCCGTGTTGAAGAGAATGGCTGATCTTTGCTGACATTCCTCCCAAGGCTGAAACGTTTGAAGCCTGCAGGACAGCAATCATGTGTCCCATTTTTAGGATGCCGAGTTTGTCCGCAGGCGTCAATATGTGTCAGGACACTGTGGTTCTGTGAGCAGCCAGTATCCAGTAAAGCCAACCCATTTGGAACAGACAAGCTTAAACATGTTTTCATTACTTCAATTTTGATGAGCTTGTAAATAATGGATGTCACTGTAATGAATGTTAAATAGGGTGAAGTGCACTGTGAGGTCATGGTTTGTTTCAAGCAAGATTTTGAAAATGATTTTGACCTTGAAATTAATTGCTGAAAAAAGACAACCACATGGTTTCTTTCTTCCAGGTGGATGCCAGTGGACTTTGGAACTGGGAAGTATGAGTATGCATTTATTTAGATGTATATGCTTACAGTATGCTGGCAAACTGATTCTCCTCTCCTCTCCTCTCAAGAACATGAAGTAAAATATTTAGCTTAAAATTAAATTAAACCATTTAAGGGCCATTAAGGTGTTTTTTTTTTTAATCTATTTTTTTTTTGCATTGTGACATTGTTTTAATGGCAATAGGATTGGATGTTTTTTCTTCTTCTAGGAGAACAGTATGTTGGTGAAAACGTAGAGAGGAGAAAAATATTCATGACTAACCTTGTGCTACAAATTTTTTTTTAAATCAAATGCTTGTTTGAAGTACTTCGTCTTAATATATAAATTATATAGTATATTCATATACTGTATATAATTTGTATTATAATAATGTAATATATGTATATAAATTATATATTAGTATATACATTATATTTATATTTATTTATATATATATTTGTATATATGTATATATTTCTATACGTTTGTATATATAATAGATTATAATTAAATAATTTAAAATAATTTGTACATATTTTCTTGACCATTTATTTATAAATATCTCCTTGCAGAGCTGTTCAAGGATGCAAAAATCATTTTTTGGAATTTGCTCATTAACAGCCTATAGTGTAACTCAACCCATTC